>NC_057801.1:544341371-544344331 GCF_018294505.1 Triticum aestivum
GGAGGGGGAATTGACCATGGAGGGCTTCTACATCAACACCATAGACCCTCCGATGGGTTGTGAGTAGTTTACCACAGACCTTCGGGTCCATAGTTATTAGCTAGATGGCTTCTTCTCTCTTTTTGGATCTCAATGCAATGTTCTCCCCCTCTCTTGTGGAGACCTATTCGATGTAAACTCTTTTTGCGGTGTGTTTGTCGAGATCCGATGAATTGTGAGTTTATGATCAAGTTTATCTATGAGAAATATTTGAATCTCCTCTGAATTCTTTTATGTATGATTTAGTTATCTTTGCAAGTCTCTTTGAATTGTCAGTTTGGTTTGGCCTACTAGATTGATCTTTCTTTCCATGGGAGAAGTGCTTAGCTTTGGGTTCAATCTTGTGGTATCCTTACCCAGTGACAGAAAGGGTTGCAAGGCACGTATTGCATTGTTGCCATCAAGGATAAAAAGATGGGGTTTATATCATATTGCATGAGTTTATCCCTCTACATCATGTCATCTAGCTTAAGGCGTTACTCTGTTCTTATGAACTTAATACTCTAGATGCAGGCAGGAGTCGATCGATGTGTGGAGTAGTAGTAGTAGTAGATGCAGGCAGGAGTCGGTCTACTTGTTGCGGACGTGATGCCTATATACATGATCATGCCTAGATAATCTCATAATTATTCGCTTTTCGATCAATTGCTCGACAGTAATTTGTTCACCCGCCATAATACTTATGCTATCTTGAGAGAAGCCACTAGTGAAACCTATGGCCCCCGGGTCTATCTCTTATCATATTTTCTCCCAATCTACTTTTATTTGCATCTTTACTTTTTTCATCTATATTATAAAATACCAAAAATATATTTATCCTATTATAGTATCTCTATTAGATCTCACTTTCGCAAGTGTCCATGAAGGATTGACAACCCCTTTATTGCGTTGGTTGCGAGTTCTTTGTTTGTTTGTGTAGGTGTGTGGGACTTTTGAGGAGCCTCCGACTGGATTGATACCTTGGTTCTCAAAAACTAAGGGAAATACTTACGCTACTATTGCTGCATCACCCTTTCCTCTTCAAGGAAAACCAATGCAAGCTCAAGATGTAGCAAGAAGGATTTCTGGCGCCGTTGCCGGGGAGGTCTTCGCTCAAGTCAAGACATACCAAGTACCCATCACAAACTCATCTCCCTCGCATTTATATTATTTGCCATTTGCCTCTCGTTTTCCTCTCCCCCACTTCATCCTTGCCGTTTTATTCGCCCTCTCTTTCCCAATCTCCTCCTCTCTCTTCCGCTTGCCTTTTTCTGTTTGCTTGTGTGCTTGTTTTTCCTTATGGCTTTGCCTAAGTGTACCGACCACCTTCTTACAAGGATGGAAGAGATTGAATCAAATATTAGAAGCTTTATGAATTTGCAATTTGAGCATAATAATTTCTTCAGAAAAGATCTTAAGGAACAAAAAGGTTTTTTGGGGTTTATGAGCAAAGAGCTTCATGATATGAATACAGAATTTTATGGTGTGAACTCTCAAATTGCCCGGCTTGAAAATGCTATAGCCAAAATTTCTGATAAGCAAGCCACCTTAGTCAATAAGATGTCCGCCAAACCAGAAAAGTTAGATGAAAATAATGATGAAGATATTAAAGTTATTGACGAGTCTCCTGTTAGATCTTTGTTTTGCAATATGAATCTTGATAATTATGGGACTGAAGATCAGTTAACTTTACCTAGAAGGCGTCCCAAGAATACAGAGTTTTTAGATCTTGATGCTAAATTTGCACTACTAGGAAAAGGGCTATAGATGGGATGGACACTAATGGCGCACTGTACATGTGGTGCGCCATTACTAAATACTAATGGCGCACCATGTGTTGGTGCGCCATTAGTGTGCAAATACTAATGGCGCACCACATCCCACGGTGCGCCATTAGTATTTTTTTTAATTTTTTCAAAACTACTAATGGCGCACCGTGGGAGTGGTGCGCCATTACTAGTTGAAACTAGTAATGGCACACCACTCCCATGGTGCGCCATTAGTATTTTGGCCACAACATTCCCCCGAATGCACCCCCCCTGTGGACTGCCTTTTCAGTTTCAAAAAAAATAAAAGAAAATTATAGAAATGTCAAAAAAAATAAAAGAAAATAAGATTCCCATGTGATATGTGGTCCAGTTGTTAGCAAAATTTACAAACATGAATTTTCGACTTTTTTGCAAAATCTCTCGAGAATTTGTAAAAATGGGCATAACTTTTGCATATGAACTCGGACGAAAAAGTTTTTTATATGAAAAAATCATCTACTCGAAAAGTCACATCCGAATTTAACGGGGGGAACCCCGTTAAACATTTTCAAAATCCTCAAAAACCTAACAGAAAAAAGATACGGGGCTTTTAAGATCTGGAGAGGCAAAAAAATTCAAAAAAAATCAAACTTACTAATGGCGCACCTGCCCGTGGTGTGCCATTACTATCTTCCCGCCTTCAAAATTAAAAAAATTAAAAAAAGTTACTAATGGCACACCTGCCCATGGTGCGCCATTAGTATCTTCCCGCCTTCAAAATTCAAAATAAATCAAAAAAATAATAAAAAAGTTACTAATGGCGCACCTGCCCATGGTGCGCCATTAGTATCTTCCCGCCTTCAAAATTCAAAAAAATTCAAAAAAATAAATAAAATAGTAATGGCGCACCTGCCCACGGTGCGCCATTACTACACCGTATATATGGCTGGGCGTGTCCTCTCCTCCTTACCTCTTCATTCTTCTCCTCCACTCCACCTCTCCTCCACTCCACCTCTCCTCCACTCCACCTCTCCTCCACTCCACCTCTCCTCCACTCCTCCACTCCATCTTCCCTTCTCTCCTCCACCATACTACCCTCCTCCTCTCCGGCGACCTCCTCCTCCTCTTCGGTGACCTCCTCCTCCCTCCTCTCCTCTCCTCCCCTCCCCTCCCCTCACGCTTTCTCCTCCCTCC
>NC_057801.1:544344341-544401595 GCF_018294505.1 Triticum aestivum
CTCCCTCCTCTCCGGTGAGCTCCTCCTCCCTCCTCTCCTCCCATCCCCTCATGGTTTCTCCTTCCTCCTCTCCGATGCTTCGGTGAACTCCTCTCCAGCGACCTCCTCCTCCTCTCCAACAATGTAGGCGAGCGCCTCTGCGGTCACCTCCTCCTCCTCCTCTCTAGCAAACTCCTCTCTAGCGAACTCCTCTCCGGCAAAAGAACATGCCAAAAGAACGTACAAGATCCAAAAACAGGAACAAAATTTGAAATAATATCATGCAAAAAAACGAGCAAAAAAAACGAGCAAAAAATGGGCAAAAAAATCGCGATCCAGATCCAAATTCAAAATTCAAAAATAGCAATGGCACACGGTGGGGGTTGGACGGTGCGCCACTACTATTTTCCCACCTTCAAAATTCAAAAATACTAATGGCGCACCATGGCCTATACTAATGGTGCACCAGTGGCCTATACTAATGGTGCACCATGGCCTATACTAATGGCACACTAGTGGTGCGCCATTAGTATACCAGATACTAATGGCGCACCACTGGTGCGCCATTAGTAAAAAATACTAGTGGCGTGATATTAATGGCACACTAGTAGTGCGCCATTAGTAGGCCTTTTCCTAGTAGTGAAGTCAAGCCATTCAATCATTAAAAGGAGGATACCATCCTATCATACTACATCACAACCATTTTAAAAGCATGTTGGCACACAAGGTAAACCATTATAAACTCCTAGCTAATTAAGCATGGCATGAGTAACTATAATCTCTAATTGTCATTGCAAACATGTTTCATTCATAATGGGCTAAATCAAGAACGATGAACTAATCATATTTACAAAAACAAGATAGGCCGAGTTCATACCAGCTTTTCCCCATCTCAATCATTTCATCATATATCATCATTATTGCCTTTCACTTGCATGACCGGACGATATGCATAATAATAATAGTGCACGTGTATTGGACTAAGCTGGAATCTGCAAACATTTATTCAAAGGTGAAGACAAGGTAATATGGGCTCTTTGTTAGATCAACAACAATGCATGTGAGAGCTACTCATCATTTTCATTGTGGTCTTCTCCTCTCGACCCCCAAAGAAAAGAAAAAGAATTTCAAAGAAACACACTGGTATGTTTTTGGAGTTTTTGTTTTTCTGAAGAAAGTAAAACAAGAACGAGAAAACTATTTACACATGAAAGCTCCCAACAAGCAAAAGAAGAACGAGAAATCTTTTTGGGTTTTCTTTTAGTAGTACTACTAAATAAACATGTGAAGAAAAGAAGCTACAACTAATTTGTTTGGTTTTCCTCAAAGTTTTTTGAACACACAAGAAGAAAGCGGGAAAAAGAAAATAAACTAGCATGGATAATACAATGAAAAAGTATGAACACCGACAACTGGAATGAGTGTGTGAACATGAATGTAATGTCGGTGAGAAATACGTACTCCCCCAAGCTTAGGCTTTTGGCCTAAGTTGGTCTACGCCCATGGATCAAAGCAGCCCTCTCCGGTGTACTGAGGAGAATCCTAGGGGTTCCACTGGTTAGCGAGCTCTTGCGGCTCCCACTGATAAATAGACTCCTGATATGGATCACGTGATGGCTCTAGCTCAGGAATTGGGGATCGTGTCCGCTCCCAGTATGCATAAATGTCCGCGGGCATGATGGTGTACCTGCCTGAATGAATATCAAACAAAGAAGGTGCAGGCAAGGTAATAATCTGACAAGTCTTCTCGCTAAATACCAGGTTATAGATGAGTCTCTTGTCATCGTCTTTCCTAATAAAATCATGTAAGACCATACTATTATAGTCTAGGTAAATGGCGGGTAGTATCATCTCCCCTTCCTCATCGTGCCTAATAGGTATCTCAAAGCATTTAGCGAGGCGTGAGGCATAGATAGGCCCAAAGATAGGACCTCTCGAACGGTTTAAACTCAATCGTCGAGCAACCATAGCGCCCAAGCTAAAAGTTCTATCGCGAAGTAAAGCATGGTGCAAAATAGCAAGGTTAGGAGCACTAAGGCCTCCGCTCTCCCCGCGACCAATTAAACATCTCCCAGCAAATAATGAGTAGTAGCATAAAACATGAAAATGTAAACTAGCCACTCTCGCTTCTGACATCCTTCTCCTTTCCCCTACGGTAACTTTATCAATAAAATCTCCCACATTTCTAGGACGTGGTTCCTCGATGCTGCCCTCAAAAGGTAATTTGAAAACCTCACAAAAATCATAAAGCGTCATGTCCATAGACTCATCATATAAGTAAAATTCCACCATGGGCAGGGGCGGTGCTAGGGGTATTCTTGGGTCGTGATGTGAATACCCATGATTTTTACAAAACAGTGTTGATTTTGGCAAAAGAGTGACAATTTTCAAAAAACAACAATGATTTTGGCAAAATGAATACACATGAATACCCGGTTGCAAATTCCTGGAGCCGCCACTAACCATGGGTGGTGATCTCCTAGCATGAAAGTGAAAATTTTGCACGAAAGTATTGGTGAGTAGGAGGTACTGATCACACATATTTTTGAGGAAGTCGATGATGCCTGCATTCTCCGCCAAATAATAAAAATCCTCATAAAGTCCGGCCTCCTCCAAGAATGCATCACATGGCCATTCACACAGCCGAACCTCCGTGGTGCAAGGAAGATTGTACTTGGGCTTTTTCTTCTCCTAATTTTCTTTTCCCTTTGAACCCCGGCTCGAGGAGCCTCTCAACAATCTCCTCATCATTTTCTCCCTCTGAAGAATTCTGAAATTTTTTTAGTGACTCAAAATAAAAGTTAACGAAACTCAACAAGATTGATAGCAACTACTCCTACAAGTGCCTAGAGGCTATATCATGCATCAAAACTACTTTCGACCATATAAATTTTACATGCAAGCTCAAGAACAAGGTCACCACAACAGCAAAAATTTGCAATAAATAAAGCACTAGAACAAAAACTAATTGGACCATTGGAGCAGCCACATACCAAAGAACAATCACCCAAAGCAGTTTTACAAATGGAGCTTTGCACAAGGAGATAAAAAATGGTAGCAAGATGAGCAAGAACACATGTTTGAGACGGCTGGCGTGGGCCTGGCAGTGGCCCTGCTGGCGCGCTTGGCGAGGGCCTTGCCGGGTGGCCCGGCAAGGGTCTTGCCGCGGCACACCGTCATCCCCGACAAGGACCTTGCCGGGGGTCTTGTGGGCTTCCTCGGTAAAAAACCCTGTCGAGGATTGTTGCCTTCCTATCCTCATTTGATCTCGACTATTCTTTGTCTTCACAAAGATCTGCATGCCACCACGGAGGTGCCTCCCGAGCCCTGTCCCAATGCGTTTGTCTAGCGTTGGTGGGCTCAAAGTTGGCTCGCTCAGCTGGTGTGGGCGAGCTGCCCCGGCAAGGGTTTTTCCAGGGCCGCTGAGGCTGCCCCGGCAAGGGTCCTTGCTGGGGAAACCTGCTTCGTCCATCTGATCTTTGTGGCCTTGGTCCTTGCCATTGCTTTGTTTGTCTTGTCCCTTCGTCTTCTCTCCTGCTTCCCTTTCCTGCCCTGTTATGCGTGGCCGTGGCAGGTGGCTCTGACTGCCCGTGCACAAGTAAAGGGGTCAAAAGCAGAGCCCCAACTTTTGTACACCGACAGGAGCCCCCGGGCCTGGGCTGGCCATACATATGCGCAACACATTGTTGGGCTAGGCCCAGAATGGTGTGCGGGCAGTTGGGGCGGATTTTTACTATGGTAACTGTTCCGTCTGTTGCGCTTCCCCATGACCTGCATTGAACGCCTGACGTGGGGGTCATTGATACGTCTCCAACATATCTACTTTTCCAAACACTTTTGCCCTTGTTTTGGACTCTAACTTGCATGATTTGAATGAAACTAACTCGGACTGACGCTGTTTTCAGCAGAATTGCCATGATGTTGTTTCATGTGTAGAAAACAAAAGTTCTCGGGATGTCCTGAAAATCCACGGAGGCACTTTTTGTAAAATATAAAAAATACTGGAGAAAGAATCAGGACCAAGGGGCCCACACGCTGTCCACGAGGGTGGGGGAGCGCCCTCCCCCTGGGCGTGCCCCCCTGTCTCGTGGGCCCCCTAAGGCTCCGCCGACCTCAACTCCAACTCCATATATTCCGTCTCGCGGAAAGAAAAATCAGAGAGAAAGTTTCATTGCGTTTTACGATACGGAGCCGCACCCAAGCCCTAATCTCTCTCAAGAGGGCTGATCTGGAGTCCGTTCGGGGCTTCGGAGAGGGGGATTCGTCGCCGTCGTCATCATCAACCATCCTCCATCACCAATTTCATGATGCTCACCGCCGTGCGTGAGTAATTCCATCGTAGGCTTGCTGGACGGTGATGGGTTGGATGAGATTTACCATGTAATCAAGTTAGTTTTGTTAGGGTTTGATCCCTAGTATCCACTATGTTCTGAGATTGATGTTACTATGACTTTGCTATGCTTAATGCTTGTCACTAGGGCCCGAGTGCCATGATTTCAGATCTGAACCTATTATGTTTTCATGAATATATGTGTGTTCTTGATCCTATCTTGCATGTCTATAGTCACCTATTATGTGTTATGATCCGACAACCCCGAAGTGACAATAATCGGGATAATTCTCGGTGATGACTATAGTTTGAGGAGTTCATGTATTCACTATGTGCTAATGCTTTGTTCCGGTTCTCTATTAAAAGGAGGCCTTAATATCCCTTAGTTTCTGCTAGGACCCCGCTGCCACGGGAGGGTAGGACAAAAGATGTCATGCAAGTTCTTTTCGATAAGCACGTATGACTATTTACGGAATACATGCCTACATTACATTGATGAACTGGAGCTAGTTCTGTGTCACCCTATGTTATAGCTATTACATGAGGAATCGCATCCGACATAATTATCCATCACTGATCCATTCCCTACGAGCTTTTCACATCTTGTGCTTCGCTTATTTACTTTTCTGTTGCTATTGTTACAATCACTACAAAACCCAAAAACATTACTTTTGCTACTGTTACCTTTATTATCATACTACTTTGCTATTAAATACTTTGCTGCAGATACTAAGTTATCTAGGTGTGGTTGAATTGACAACTCAACTGCTAATACTCAAGAATATTCTCTGGCTCCCCTTGTGTTGAATCAATAAATTTGGGTTGAATACTTTACACTCGAAAGTTGTTGCGATCCCCTACACTTGTGGGTTATCAAGAATAATTTCTAGCGCTGTTTCCGGGGAGCATAGCTCTATTCTCTGAGTCACTTGGGATTTATATCTATTGATCACTATGTTGAACTTGAAAGACGCTAAAACCAAGATTTTGCCCTCAACTACGAGGGGAGGTAAGGAACTTCCATCTAGCTCTGCACTAGATTCTCCTTCTATTATTAGTAAACTTGCGACACCTAAACCTGCTACTGCTATGAACTCTGATATGTCGCATGTTATCGATGATGCCACTTCTGCTTTGCATGATACTTATGATGAAACTACTTCTGTGCGTGATACTACTTTGCCATTTGGTGAATTTCTTGACGAACAACTTGCTTGGGCTAGAGAGAATGAAATTATTGAAGATGCTATAAATGATGATAGTGATGATGAAATTTCTCCCAATGATTATGAAGTGCCTGTTGTTCCTGAGGGGTATGTTATGAATGAAGAAGCTGCTAGAGCTCTCTTTGCTTGCAATGATAGATATGATCTTAAGAAATTATTAGCTAAATGGAAGCAGCAGTCTCTTAATGCTAGAATGAAACCTGACCCTGCTTTTGCTACTTCACCTATTTGTGTTACTGATAAGGATTATGAATTCTCTGTTGATCCTGAAATTATTACTTTAGTTGAATCTGATCCTTTTTATGGCCTTGAATCTGAAACTGTTGAATGATATAGCTACCCTGTTCACTCATGATGATAAATCTCACTATTATTATATCCTTAAGATATTTCCGTTCTCGTTAAAGGGTGATGCTAAGACTTGGTATAATTCTCTTGCTCCTGGTTGTGTGCGTAGTCCCTAGGATATGATTTATTGCTTCTCTGCTAAATATTTCCCTACTCATAAGAAACAAGCTGCCTTGCGGGAAATATATAATTTTGTGCAAATCAAAGAAGAGAGTCTCCCACAATCTTGGGGGAGGCTTCTCCGGTTACTTAATGCTTTGCCTGATCATCCTCTCAAGAAAAATGAAATACTTGATATCTTTTATAATGGACTAACCGATGCTTCCAAGGACTAATTGGATAGTTGTGTCGGTTGTGTTTTGAGGGAAAGAACAGTCGACGAAGCTGAATTACTATTGAATAATATGGTGACTAATGAAAATAATTGGACTCTTCCTGAGCCAATTCCTGAGGAAATTCCTGAACCAATTGAGCCAACTCCTGAGCCTATTCCTAAACCCACTCCGAAGGAGAGAGGTGTTTTATTTCTCAGTCCCGAAGATATGCAAGAGGCAAAGAAATCAATGAAAGAAAAAGGTATTAAAGCTGAAGATGTTAAGAATTTACCACCTATTGAAGAAACACATGGTCTTAATATACTGCATGTTGAAGAACCACATTGTCTTGATAACTCGACACAGGTAGTGAAGGTAAATTCTCTCTATAGATATGATAAAGTTGAAATCCCCTCTACTAAATTTCATAGCCCGTGCTTAGATGAATTTGATGACTTTATGGCTAGACAAGAAAGTTTTAATGCTTATGTTGGTAGAGAATTAAAGAATAATACTTTCGAGATAGGACGCGTGAGCGATAGTATGGCTAGAGTTAAAGGTGAACTTAAACTCATTAGCAAATATGCGTATATGGTTGCTACTCAAGCTGAGCAAGTACTTAAAGCTCAAAATGATTTGCTTGATGAATTAAATAATAAAAATGACTATGCTGTTAGAGTGGCTACTAGAACTGGTAGAATGACTCAGGAACCTTTGTATCCTGAAGGCCACCCTAAGAGAATCGAGCAAGATTCTCAGAGAAATAATTTAGAGGCACCTAGTTCTTCCAAAAAGAAGAAAAAGAAAAACGATAGGACTTTGCATGCTTCTAGTGAACCTACTATAGACACACATGAGAATCCTAATGATATTTCTATTTCTGATGCTGAAACACAATCAGGTGATGAACATGAACCTAGTGATAATTTTAATGATAATGTTCATGTGGATGCTCAACCTAGCAAAAATAATGAAGTAGAAGCTGAACCTGCTGTTGATCTTGATAACCCACAATCAAACAATCAACGTTAGGATAAGAAAGATTTTTTTGCTAGGAAGCACGATAGAGAAAGAGAATCGTGGGTTCAGAAACCCATGCCCTTTCCTCCTAAACCATCCAAGACAAAGGATGATGAGGATTTTGAGCGCTTTGCTGACATGATTAGACCTATCTTCTTACGTATGCTCTTAACTGATATGCTTAAAGTAAACCCTTATGCTAAATATATGAAGGATATCATTACAAATAAATGAAAGATACCGGAAGCTGAAATTTCTACCATGCTTGCTAGTTATACCATTAAGGGTGGAATACCAAAGAAACTTGGAGATCCGGGGGTACCAACTATACCATGCTCCATCAAAAGAAATTATGTTAGAAATGCTTTATGTGATCTTGGAGCCGGTGTTAATGTTATGCCTCTCTCTTTATATCATAGACTTGAACTAAATAAGTTGACTCCTACTAAAATATCTTTGCAAATGGGCGATAAATCACCTGCTATACATGTCAGTATTTGTGAGGATGTGCCCGTTGTGGTTGCAAACGTCACTATCTTAACAGACTTTGTTATTCTTAGTATTCCTGAGAGCGATAGTATGTCGATTATCCTTGGTAGACCTTTTTTGAACACTGCAGGGGCTGTTATTGATTGCAACAAAGGCAATCTCACTTTTCATGTTAATGGTAATGAGCATATGGTACACTTTTCGAGGAAACAATCTCAAGTTCATAGCATCAATTCTATTGGAAAAGTTCCAACTATCATTATTGGAGGTTTTGAATTTACTCTCCCTACTATCAAGAAAAAGTATGATATTCTTATTGTTGGGAATTTTCATATCCCCATTGAGGTAACTTAGTGTTATTCGAAATTTCTCCGGTTCTGTGTTATTCGGAATGAGTTTGTTAACAAGACTTGATCAACCTTGTTAGTGGATTCATTTTGATGATCATGAGATGGATGAAACTAGAAGGCACAACCTTCTGTACCCTCTTTTTACTTTCTATTATTTAGATTAAATAAAGAAAAAATAGTATTATCAGTCTGTTTTCTGAATTATCCATGCATTAAAAAATATCCTGAAAATAAAAGTGCTCCAAATGCCCTGCAAATTTAGTATGATTTTTATGGAATATTTGAGGATTTTAGGCACTGAAATCACTGCAGGAGGGGCAAGCACCAGGCCACGAGAGTGGAGGGTGCGCTCACCTACCCTGGGCGCACGCCCCTGTCTCGTGGGCCCCTGGTGCCCCCCTCCACTTATGCCAGCACCCACACACTTCATCTTCTACCCAAAAATATCCCCATCCAGCTCAAGCACGAGTTCTAGCTCATTTTGATGCGATTTTCGATCTCCTTGCTCAAAGCCTCTTTCACAAAATTGCTTTGGGAGATTGTTGTTTGGTATGTGACTCCTCCATTGGTCCAATTAGTTTTTGTTCTAGTGCTTTATTCATTGCAAATTTTTGCTACATAGGTGACCAAGTTATTGAGCTTGCATGTTGAATTTATGATGTCCCAAGCAATTCTAATGCATGATATAGGCTCTAGGCACTTGTAGGAGTAGTTGGTACCAATCTTGTTTAGTTTTATTCACTTTTATTTTGAAGTTACTAAATTTTCAGAATATTTTCAGAAAAAGAACCATGTCTAGGAGAATGTACCAAGGTGGTTCCTCGCTAAAGAAAGGGCCCAGTATTGCTATGCGTGAGCAAGATGTTGAATTACCGAGGGACGCGGATGTACGAGCTTGTGAGTGGCCATCCGACGATTTTATGGTCAAAGCAGGCTTTAAGGAGGAATTGACGCGTATGTGCGTAATGCTGAGCTGCAGGACTTCTTACAAGATAAGTGTCCTTAGTACTATCAATTGACTGATTCCTTTGTGCAGAGGTTTAAATATAACTGTACGCGTAATTATCCTAGTGTCTTATTTGATATTTATGATACATCTTATACCATGGACTTACAGGATTTTACAACTGCTTGCAAACTTCCGCAGTGGGGTAATATTAATGATCCTCACAAATCTGAATTTAGAGATTTCCTTGCTAGTATTACTGTCGGAGAATCCAGGGACATAGCACAGGCTACCATAGGGAGCATTCATTTTCCCGCTATACATTATTTTGCTCTCTTCATTGGTAGATGCATTAACGGTAAAGATGAAGCATGTCACATGTGCGTCCTTTATCTCCGTGTCCTCAAGAGTGCTGTATTAGGTTATAAAGATTATAACTTGGGGACAATAGTTGCATGTAGGTTGCAAAATAATAGTAGAGCTAGAGATTTATTTGGCGGAATTTATGCAACACGTGTGGCTAATTATCTTGGTATAGCCCCACGAGAGGGGGATGTGATGATACCTCCTGCCTATTTAGATTATGATGCTATGGTCAATCATCATTTTCTTAGGAGGAATGAACAATTCCTCCATTATCGACTAATCTATAACAGACACAATGCCGTCCATGTTACTCTTCCCGCTCCTCTCCTTTTTGATTATCAGGCAAAAGGAAGATATGTTGTTACCAGGGAGGAAGCAGATTAACACGAGGGGAGAGGGGAGGCAGCTCGCCAACATGCTGCAGCTCAGGAGGTGGTTGCTGCTACATCTCAGTATGACCCCAGCTACAACTATGGATATCAGCCAGGTGGTCCTTGGTATTAGACCAACTTAGGCCAAAAGCCTAATCTTGGGGGAGTACGTATTTCTCACCGACTTTACATTCATGTTCACACACTAGTCGTCGGTGCTCAGACTCTTTCATTGTATTATCCATGTTAGTTTAATTTTCTTTTTTCGCTTTCTTCTTGTGTGTTTGATAAATCTTAAGAAAAACCAAAAAAATAGTTAGTTTAATTTCCATGCTTGTAGTAGAATTAAAATGAAAACCCAAAAAGATTTCTCGTTCTTCTTTTACTTGTTGGGAGCTTTCCCGTGTAAATAGTTTTATTTTCTTTTCTTTCCTTTGGGGGTCGAGAAGACCATATTGAAAATGCTTTGTGGCTCTCATATGCATGATTGTTTATTTAACTTAGAGCCCATATTACCTTGTCTTCTCTTTTGAGTTCAATGCTTGCAGATTCCAGCTTAATCCAATGCATGTGCACTATTATTATTATACACATCGTTCGGTCGTGCAAGTGAAAGGCAATAATGATGACATATGATGGACTTATTGAGATGAGAAAAGCTGGTATGAACTCGACCTCTCTTGTTTTTGTAAATATGATGAGTTCATCGTTCCTGATTCAGCTTATTATGAAGTAAACATATTTGCAATGACATTTAGAGATTACAGTTGCTTGTGCCATGCTTGATTAGCTTTGAGTTATAATGGTTCACCTTGTGTGCCAACATGCTATTAGAATGATTATGATGTGGTATGATGGGATGGTATCCTCCTTTGAACTAATTGAGTGACTCGACTTGGCACATGTTCACGCATGTAGTTGAAACAAATCAACATAGCCTTCATGATATTTATGTTCATGGTAGATTATATCCTAGTCATGCTTGTACTCGGTGTGAATTAATTTTAATGCATGTTTATGACTGTTGTCGCTCTCTCAGATGGTCGCTTCCCAGTCTTTTGCTAGCCTTCACGTGTACTAGCGGGAATACTGCTTGTGCATCCAAACTCCTTAAACCCCAAAGTTGTTCCATATGATTCCACCATACCTACCTATATGCGGTATTTACGTGTCGTTCCAAGTAAATTTGTATGTGCCAAACTCCAAACCTTCAAATGAAATTATGTTTTGTATGCTCGAGCAGCTCATGTTTCAACTGGGGCTGCCTATATATTCCATGCTAAGTGGGTTATTCTCAAGAGGAGTGGACTCCACTCCTCATTCACGAGAAAGTGCTGGTAACCGGGATGCCCAGTCCCATGATCCAAAAATATCAAAGCAAATCAAAATAATTAAACAAAACTCCCCCAGGGTTGTTGTTAGTTGGAGGCACTCGTTGTTTCGAGCAAGCCATGGATTGATGCTTGTTGGTGGTTGGGGGCATATAAACCTTTACCATTCTGTTTGGGAACTGCCTATAATGCATGTAGTATGGAATATACAGCCATCTCATAGTTGTTGCATTGACAGTGAAAGTATGCCGCTCAAAATGTTATTCAATCTCTATTTTAAATTGAGCTCTGGCACCTCTGCAAATCCCTGCTTCCCTCTGCGAAGGGCCTATCTATTTACTTTTATGTTGAGTCATCACCCTGCTTATTAAAAAGCACCCGCTGGGGAGAACACTGTCATATGCATTCATTATTGTTGGTTTATATTGAGTATGACTTGACTGGAACTCTTTTACCATGAATTACAATGTTTAGTCAGTCCTTGATCTTTAAAGGTGCTCTGCATTTATGTTTTGCGGTCTCAGAAAGGGCTAGCAAGATACCATTTTGTTATATCATGTTATGATTGTTTTGAGAAAGTGTTGTCATCCGAGTTTTATTATTATAGCTCGCTAGCTTATTATGCTATTGATATAAGTAATTGTGAGACCTAAGTGTTATTATGAGTATGGTTAGTTCATAATATTTTCTGAAACCTGAATGCTGGCTTTGCACGTTTACTTTGCATGACAAGAGCAAACAGAGTTTGTAAAAGTTTTTCTTTATCACTTTCAGTTTATCAACTGAATTGCTTGAGGACAAGCAAAGGTTTAAGCTTGGGGGAGTTGATACGTCTCCAACGTATCTAATTTTCCAAACACTTTTGCCCTTGTTTTGGACTCTAACTTGCATGATTTGAATGAAACTAACCCGGAGTGACGCTGTTTTTAGCAAAATTGCCATGATGTTGTTTCATGAGTAGAAAACAAAAGTTCTCAAAATGTCCTGAAAATCCACGGAGGCACTTTTTGGAAAATATAAAAAATACTGGAGAAAGAATCAAGACCAGGGGCCACACCCTGTCCACGAGGGTATGGGTGCGCCCTCCCCCCTGGGCGCGCCCGCCTGTCTCGTGGGCTCCCCGAGGCTCCGCCGACCTCAACTCCAACTCCATATATTCCGTCTCACGGAGAAAAAATCAGAGAGAAAGTTTCATCGCGTTTTACGATATGGAGCCGCCGCCAAGCCCTAATCTCTATTGGGAGGGCTGATCTGGAGTCCGTTCGGGGCTCCGAAGAGGCGGATTCGTCGCCATCGTCATCATCAACCATCCTCCATCACCAATTTCATGATGCCCACTGCCGTGCGTGAGTAATTCCATCGTAGGCTTGCTGGACGGTAATGGGTTGGATGAGATTTACCATGTAATCAAGTTAGTTTTGTTAGGGTTTGATCCCTAGTATCCACTATGTTCCGAGATTGATGTTGCTATGACTTTTTTGTGCTTAATGCTTGTCACTAGGGCCCAAGTGCCATGATTTCAGATCTGAACCTATTATGTTTTCATGAATATATGTGTGTTCCTGATCCTATCTTGCAAGTCTATAGTCACCTATTATGTGTTATGATCCGACAACCCCGAATTGGCAATAATCGGGATACTTCTCGGTGATGACCGTATGTGCTAATGCTTTGTTCCGGTTCTCTATTAAAAGGAGGCGTTAATATCCCTTAGTTTCCGCTAGGACCCCGCTGCCATGGGAGGGTAGGACAAAAGATGTCATGCAAGTTCTTTTCCATAAGCACATATGACTATTTACGGAATACATGCCTACATTACATTGACGAACTGGAGCTATTTCTGTGTCACCCTATGTTATAGCTATTACATGAGGAATCGCATCCGACATAGTTATCCATCACTGATCCATTGCCTACGATCTTTTCACATCTTGTTCTTCGCTTATTTACTTTTCTATTGCTATTGTTACAATCACTACCAAACCCAAAAACATTACTTTTGCTACTGTTACCTTTATTATCATACTACTTTGCTACTAAATACTTTGCTGCAGATGCTAAGTTATCCAGGTGTGGTTGAATTGAAAACTCAACTGCTAATACTCAAGAATATTCTTTGGCTCCCCTTGTGTCGAATCAATAAATTTGGGTTGAATACTTTACCCTCGAAAGCTTTTGCGACCCCCTACACTTGTGGGTTATTAGTCGTGCGCGCGCATGACGGAAGCATGCTGGCGTCATCCTGTGGTGGATAGTAAAGAGGCGGCTTGCGTGTCTCTTTGAGACCGCAGGGCCACTGCTCATGTACTGCCCTCGCTTGGGAACCGTCGCTCCATGCGTCCCACTGCGCCTATCCCTTGTGCCACATTCGCTGCATGCGTGATGTAGGGCGAATGACAGGCGCGCGGGATGTGGCACCCCGTCTCAGAGCGACCGGTTTACCTTGCAATGCTAGCCCAAAGACCTTGTTTTCTGGCAACAGACAACAACATGGTACAGAAAAACAACCGCTTTATTCATGCTAGCGGAGCATAGTTTATATTACAACAGATAGCAAGGCCAAGCGGCACACACGGTGCGGCTGGACAATATGTACATTATTTAGTGAACATAAAGGGGCCTCAATCATGACAACTACTCGGCAGCGGAACAACGTCATAGCGGGACTCCATATCACAAGGACACCGATGTGGAAACGGTCTAGACTCGGACAACACTCCTTCCCAACAAGACTTTCCTAAAATCTGGCATGACACGCCAGGTCAGTACATGGAATGTACTTGCAAGCTCACAATAAGCATAAACATAATGACAAACAATATCAAGATATTTAACCATTTAAGCAACAATGCAACCATACATCCAATATGTTGTGACTATGTTCAATTGGTACTTGTTCCACAGATGTGATTACCGGACGTGATCATTTCCAGACCACAAACATGATAAGTTCTACAAAACACTTGTGATCCTTTCGGTGATCACCACCTGACCAATTCATGGCCTATGATCCTTAAGACGATCATAACCTGACCAACTCTTGGCCCGTGATCCTTACAGTGATCACAACCCGACCAACTCATGGCGAGACTCAACACGATGGCTCCACTACCACCCTCAGTACAAACTTAGTGGGCATATTTTATTAAGTGTTGACCCATGGTGTACCCTACTTTCGAGCATGTTCGTAATCGTGGACTCGGCTATCGATAGATTAAAAACACTCTGTAGAGGTTAGTACACTGTACCCACACTATGGAACCCATGGCCTCGCACTCCCATTCAGGTGGACCAACAACATTCCGACGAAACCATTTCATTGTCAAGACACTCTCCCGGCCATTCCATCTCAGACCCCAACGGGCTAGTCCTGGGTGGCCCCGTGTCTACCTCCAGACACCACGACCACCGTCATGGCCATGATCCACTCTGGGATACGGTACCAAAACTTAACTTAACAACGGGCTCACAAGGTTATGCTTGCCTACCGGGCCAGGGTACAGCACGCCCATAACCTTCCCTAAATGGAGGCACCGACCAGAGGCACGACAATGAAACGCAATAAGGTCGTCCCATACCGGCAAATGTGGTTGCACTGGGAAAGACTCGTTTCAGCGGCACCATGACCCGGTCAACAACATATTCAAGTTGAGTTATTAATCAGGTTCAACTTAATGTGAAAATAACCGGTGTCATAATGCCATACTATGCATCACTTAACATATGCATCACATAACCATGCAAACAACTGAATCAACCACGCTCCTACGGAGCCATCATCAACTCATGCTACTACTCTAGTTAAGATCACACCTCACTTATACTAGAATCATTTCTAGCAATCTCATCATTTTTCATCATGCAAAAGTAATAATTAAACTAATTATCAAACTCTATGACCATATCATTTATTCATCACTTGCAACTAAGTATTTTAACATGACAAGCATTTAACAGAATATAGCCATTATATAACTAACTTAAATGCTTAAATATCCATAAGTTCAAGTAGGAAAATCATAAATAGTGAAGTGGCACTATGAAAATGTTACTGTGGCTTGCCTTAGTGCTGATGAGGTTCACAAAGCTCCTGGTGATCCTCAAGACAAGCTGGCTCTTCTGAAAATATTCAAAACCACAAAAAGAAAAGATCAAGAAACCTTCTGAAAATTACCAGAAAATCTAGACAGCAAGGAAAAATCTCATCTTTTGGGTGATGTTAGATTTTTGGAAACAGAACACAATGCAAAAAGAATGAATGCATTTGGACTTATGGATAAAAAGTTATGGCCATTTGAAGTTTCCTGGAATTTAAATGACTTTGAAAAAATTAAACAGGGGGGTGATGTCGAAAGCGTAAACACCCGGGGCACCACCACTCATACTGCTTCACGCACGTAATGAGTGGCTGACCAGCGGGCCCCGCTAGTCAGGCCGGAGGGAGGAGAGAGGGAGACGGAGGGGGGCGGCGCTTCGCCGGACCACACGCCGACAGTGAGGCTTCTTGGAGTCAAACGAGAGGGAGGGTTAGCGGAGAAGATGTTTGCGCACCTGCCCGTACCCGTAGCATAGCTAGCAGTGACCGGGCGGTGTCGGATTTGACCTCTCCAGCGGAGGCAGAGGGCGGAGGTTGCCGGAGATGAAGAAGACGGTGACATGGGAGGGCTCCAGGGGCTCCAGGGGGTTGGCTTCACGGAGGAGAGGCGGAGGCCCTGGCGGGGTCGCCTTGGCTTGGGAGGGGCCGGAGCTGCGGGAACGATCCGGAGGGGATCGCCGGCGAGCTCGGCTCCGGGACGGCAGCTCGCGGCCTGCCCGGCCGGGTTGCGGCTTCTACTGGCTCTAGGAGGGAGTGGGAGTGGCTGGGGGGTGCTCCAAGAGGCTGCGGGTGGCTGCTTTTATAGGTGGGCAGCGAGGAGGGCTCAGGCTCCGCCGGAGGACACCTGTCCACGGCGCCCGGTGATGAACGGCGCCAGAGAGAGCGGGAGAAGACGACGGAGGTCACACAGTAATTGTGCACGGGCGCGGGCGCGCATAGGAGCGAGGGGGAAAGCGACGAACACAGTGCGCGCGCACTGTGCCGTTGGCCGGACCGTGCCCGTGCTTGCTGTGGCAAGCTCCGGCATTGGCGAGCAGCAGGGGGGAGTTATGGAGGTGGAGACGAGGATGGTGGCGAGGTGTGGCATGCTCTAGCCAGCTGGGCAGCGAGCACGCGCTCAACAGAGGCGCTGGCGACGCCCAGAGCCCGTGTATTGCATGCCAGCACGCTCAGATGAACTCGGTCACCGCGTGAACCGTGACATTAGGCCACCCTACGCACTAACAAAGATGTCTGGCGTGTAGTCCTTAGTAAACTGAGTTGTTACCACGGTTTGGTTAGGTTCCAGGTGCAGTAGAAGTAAACTTGTGCTTCTGACAAGTTACTGGACAGTAACTTTGGAGAGTTACTGTGGTCAAACCACTGGGACTCAAGGGCTGAGCTTTGGGGTTTTACTTTCTCTTACTAAGGTAAATAGGCACAGGGAAAACCAGCTGCAATGGAGCTAGTAAAAAGGTAGTTGCTATAGAAACTACCATTTCTGCCCAGAAGTGACTTTACTATCTGTAGCCAAAATATCTCAGAGAGTGGTGAAATATTTTTGCTCGGGAAGGTGCCCTAGGGTCCAAAGAATAATTGGGATTTTTCTCAGGATTTTTGGGGTAAGAAAAATTAGGGTTGCTTTGGAGCTCAAAGGGTTAGCTAGGGCTTTGGAGGCCAAAATGAATATTTTTCATATAAGAAAAATATTCCAAACAATATTTTTGGGTTGGCCAGGGGTGAAATGATGGTTGTGAGGGGAGAGGGAACACTTGGGTGAAAATCAAGGGGGTACCCAAGTGGTTAAGTCCAAATGAAATGATCCAAAACTCCAAATTCAAAACCAACTTAACTGAAAATCAAGCAAAGAAGAAGAGGGAAAAAACCAGGCTGTCACAAACCTCCCCCACTTAGAATGATTCTCATCCTTGATATTCGGTTGCTTGGGAAAACCATTCTGGATAACATGCCCTTAGAAATTCTTCGGATTCCCAGGTTGATTCTGACTCGGTATGATGCATCCATTGGACCTTGTAAAACTTTCATGATTTACTGCGAGTGACCCTTTCCATTTGATCCAAAATTTTCACTGGCCTCTCTTCGTAGGTCAAGTCCTTTGCCAGCTCTATCTCTGCCAAATCGGTCTTTTTCTCGGGCGGTGATATGCATCGTTGCAGTTGTGAAACATGGAACACGTTGTGCACGTCTGACAGCTCAGGGGGCAACTCCAACTGATATCCCACAACACCTACTCATGTCATAATGGGAAATGGATCAATAAACCTGGGTGCTAATTTTCCATGGGTTTGAAACCTTTTGATTCCTTTTATAGGCGTGACTTGAAGGTAGACATGTTCTCCGGGTTCAAAGCTGATATGTTAGTGTTTGCATCGTAATAACTTTTCTGTCACGATTTGGCCAATTGCAATCTGTCTCGGATCTCCTTGACCTGATTTTCAGCTTCCAGCATGAGATACGTTCCGAAAATACGGCTATCTCTGGTTTGAGACCAATTTAATGGAGTGTGACACTTACGGCCATACAAAGCTTCATATGGTGACATCTTTAAACTGGTCTGGAACCCATTGTTATACGAGAACTCGACGCACAGCAAGCAATCTTCCCATTGTGGTCCTTGGGCCAAAACACAGGCTCGGAGCATATCTTCAAGTATCTGATTTACTCTTTCTGTCTGGCCATCTGTCTGACGATGATAAGCGGTACTGTATTTCAACTCTGTTCCGAGGGCCTGATGGAGATGGGACAAAAAAGCGGAGGTGAAAAGCGATCCTCGGTCATAAGTGATGGTTCGGGGAACTCCGTGCAGACTGACAATTCTGGATACATACAGTCGTGCGAGCTCGTCTGCTCGGTATGAGGTTTTGATTGGCAGGAAGTGGGCCACCTTGGTTAATGTGTCTACTATGACCCAGATCGCATTATTGCCTCGTCGGGTCTTAGGTAGTCCTGTGATGAAATCCATACTGACATCGTCCCATTTCCATTGGGATACTGGTAGTGGTTGGAGAAGTCCGGCTGGTTTCTGATGTTCTGCCTTTACTTTGTTGCATATGTCGCAACAGGCTACGAAATAAGCAATGTCTTTCTTCACTCCATCCCACTAGAATATTTGTCGAAGGTCTTCATACATTTTCGTTTCTCCAGGGTGCATTGAATATGAGGATTCATGGGCTTCTGACAAAAAATTCTGCTTCAGATCAACTTGATTAGGCACACAAATCCTTCCCCTAAATCGGAGGGTACCGTACTGATCCTTCGAGAAATCGGAAAACTTGATATGTTTCTGAAGATCGGCATCGCCTGACTGGGCTTTGCAGATTTCTTCCTCAAGAGTAGGGGTAACCTTCAGAATATTGGCAAGGCCAGCCTCAACTATGACCAGGTTGAGCTGAGCTATCTCCTCTTTAAGTTCGGAAGGCAAAGATTCCAACATGACATTTAAACTGACGGGTTTTCGACTGAGTGCATCGGCAACCACGTTGGCCTTACCCGGATGGTAATTTATTCCAAGGTCATAATCCTTGACCAACTCAAGCCATCTTCGTTGACGGAGATTTAAATCCGGCAGAGTAAATATATATTTGAGACTTTTGTGATCGGTAAAATTTTGGCACCTTTTACCGATGAGGTAGTGTCTCCAAATTTTTAGAGCATGAACTACTGCGGCCAATTCTGAATCATGAGTGGGATAATTTCCTTCATGGGGTCTTAGTTTCCGTGAGGCATAAGCTACTACCTTGCCATCTTGCATGAGTACGCATCCTAGTCCTTGTCGGGAAGCGTCGCAGTATACGTCAAAACTGTGGTAGATATCAGGAAGTGTTAATACTAGCACAGTTGTCAAGCGTTTCTTCACCTCGGTGAAACTTTTCTCACAATCTTAAGTCCATTCAAACTTCTTATCCTTTTTTAGCAGCTCCGTCATGGGCTTAGCAATCTTGGAGAACCCTTCAATGAAACGGCGGTAGTATCCGGCTAATCCAAGAAAACTCCGGATCTGAGATACGATGGCGGGTGCAAACCAGTCGAGCACATTTTTCACCTTGCTTGGGTCCATGGCTATACCTTCAGCGGATAGCACATGCCCGAGGAATCCAATTTGCTTGAGCCAAAACTCGCTTTTACTGAATTTGGCGTACAACTGGTGCTCACGGAGTCGTTGTAACACTGCTCGGAGGTGTTCCTTATGCTCTTCTTCACTTCTTGAATAAATAAGTATATCATCGATGAACTTATTGAGGAAATCCATGAATACTTTATTCATCATGTGCATGAAGAAAGCAGGGGCGTTGGTGAGGCCGAAGGACATGACTGTATATTCATAGAGACCATAGCGAGTGGTGAATGTGGTCTTGGGAATATCCTCCTTTTTAATTTTGAGCTGATAGTATCTAGTCCGCAAATCAATCTTTGAGAATACCTTAGCTCCACTGAGCTGATCAAACAAATCATCAATTCTTGGTAGAGGGTATTTGTTTTTGAACGTGACATCATTCAACTATCGGTAGTCCACACACATACGAAGGCTGCCATCTTTCTTGTCCACAAAAATAGCAGGTGATCCCCATGGTGAGGAACTGGGGCGGATATACCCTTTTTGGAGCATTTCATCAAGCTGTTTCTTTAGCTCCACTAATTAGGATGACGACATTCGATAATATTTCCTATGTATTGGTGTGGTTCTGGGCACAAGTTTTATTGCAAACTCAAGCTCTCGATCAGGTGGCATGCCTGGCAGCTCTTTTGGGAATACATTAGAAAACTCACTGACCACCAGAATTAATTCCATTTCAGTTATTGTTGTATAAAGACCATTTCCTTGGAGGGTATGCTCCTACAAGCAATAAACTTTGTAGTTTGTCCATCTTGGCTGGTCAAGTTGACTTCTTGGGTTGCACAATTTATGCATACTTGGTACTGAGTCAGCCAATTCATAGCCAAGATAAGATCCAATTTATTAGACTCAATAAGTATCAAAGACGTTGGAAAACGTATTCCGTTGATACTGACTTCCAGATTGCGGTAGACTAGATTGCTTCTGATAAGAGATCTCGGGGTTTGTACCAGCATATTCTTGCCCAAAAGC
Organism: Triticum aestivum; assembly: GCF_018294505.1. NCBI lineage: Eukaryota > Viridiplantae > Streptophyta > Magnoliopsida > Poales > Poaceae > Triticum > Triticum aestivum. The sequence continues at coordinate 544,364,594 of NC_057801.1, forward strand.
AAACAAGGAAATTTGTTTTGGGCAACAAAACTCCGAGAAACAAAAGAGTGGGAAGCCCCTGAGTCAAATAAAATTACTACAGGTATGTTATTAACAGGGAACATACCAATGACGACTTCGAGATTTTCTTGGGCTTTGTCGGTGGAAATGTGATGAACGTATCCCGTGACGTCGTGCTGACTTGGACCTGCCTCCAAAAAATGGAGTTGTGGCTTGAACGTAACATTGGTCCGGTTGTTCTTGGGACACTGTTTAGCAAAATGTCCAGTTTTTTCACAACTGTAACAGGAATTATTGCATAGACGACTCTCCGGAACTAGGTTGAGCACGTCATTCATGACTTGGGCGGTGGACTTGTTAACATTTTGTTGCCAGTTAGGCTGGTATGCCACCAGAGTTGGCTGCTAGGTATGAACCTTCTACACTGGTTGCATTTCCTTTTTGGGCTCAAACTTGCGCTAGTGATCGTTATGGGCAGACTTATTATCTCATACAAGCTTGTGTTCCCTTTCAGCAATGAAAGCCTTGTTCACTAGGGTTTGGAAATCTGGGAAATCAAACACACTGAGAGCACAGCGAAGTTGCGGGTTTAATCCACCAAGAAATCTGTCCATCTTCCTTTCTTCAGTGGCCACGTCATATTGAGAGTAACGTGACAGTTGATTGAATTTCTGCAAATATTCCCCCACTGACTGACCTCCTTGGAGGAGCGCGAGAAATTCACGCTGCTTAGTCTTCATGATTCCCGCAGGGATGTGATATTTTCGGAATAGCTCCTTGAATCTTGACCAGGTAATTGCTTCATCATCAGTCCTTATGGACTTTTCATTTTCCCACCATGTGGCAGAAGTGCCTTCCAGATAATGTGTTACAAATGGAACCTTATCCTCTTCATCAGTTCGAGCAACCTCAAGCTTCTTTTCCATAGTTCTTAGCCAATCATCTGCATCCAAGGGATCAATGGCCTGACTGAAACTGGGAGGCTTAGTCCTTTGAAAATCAGATAACTTGGAGTGAGGGACGGGTTGATTTCCATTCTGTCCAACCATTGCTTGAATACTTCTGAATATTTCCATCAGATCATTATTTTGTCGTTCCTCGAACATACGTATAATTTGCTTGGTGGAGGGCGGATTTGGCGATGGAGGCGGTGGTGGAACGTACGGCTCGGGTGATTGTCCTGCCTGTCGTGCGGAACGCCGAACAGGAGAACCCTCATGAACCTTGCTACTGCAGCGTCCCCATGTCATCCTGATATGATTTTTCCCAAGTCAACGCAACCGAGATGATAAGCATTCAATATAAACTGGGGAGAAGCCAGCAACAAAATCCAAGTGAAACCGAAAAGGCAAAGAAAATCCGGCGAATAAAATAAAGTCCAACATAATTATACATAGACTCATACATGAAAGATAACAACATGCCAGGTCCAACTACCCTCATACATGAAACAAAACATCATGACTCATACTACTACATCCATATTCCATCCCGACGACTGAGAATACTCAAAAACTCTACTGCTCTGCTGGTGCTGCGGGGTCCTCTCCTGAAGCGGACTCGGATCCAGAACTGACGGGGTTAACAGAGACATTCGGGTTAAAAGTGACATGACGACGCTGCCTCGAGGGCTCTCCCTCTGGGGAAGGTGGAGGGTGGATCATCGGGGATACAGGAGTGGCGAGGAGTGAAACCCACTCAGCAGGAGCACTAAGTGGACTCGTAGTCGCGGTGTCCGAGCTACTCGGAGGAGTAACCGGGGAAACAAGAGACCTAGAACTAGCAGGAATGTAGGGACTAAATCCTACAAATGGAGAAGAAGTGGCTGAGCAAGCAGAGACTAAAGTAGAAGCTAAAGCAGTACGGGCATGACTCAGCTCAGGAGCCAGCTCGTAGATCAGAAGATAGCTAGCAGTGATGTAGCAAGAAAGGTGGCTAGCTACACTATCAGACTCCGGATCAATGATAGGGAAATGGACACGGCCATTATCGTGGAGAGAAGGATAGTAATGGAAACCTGGGTGGTTATGCATCCGGACCTCGTTGTAGCGGAGCTCAACAAGTACCTCGAATGCAGCAAACTAGACAGCCTGAGAAGCGATAGAAGCGTAGCCGCTATGAGAGGTACGAGTGCAAGAGCTGGAATCGGAATTGGCGCGCAGAGTAACCACGGTGTGATACTCATACACTGAGTCAGCTAGGCGCTCCCGGCACACACGATAGGCTGGATCGTCTCCGTGAGGGTACAACCAATGCCACACGTTACGAAGGAGATGCGGCGATGTGTACAACATCAGCTGCAAGTGGCACGGATATAGCACCGGAGCCATATACACTCGCAATCATTAGAAAGTTAGCATAAAAATAAAATCAGTGCATGTAATGCAACAACTAGCTACAATTATTACCGGCACTCAGCTACAACTCGTATCTAACGTCTTGTTAACTCGGCTTAGTCTAGCATGGCCTACAGTCAGCATGGCTCTGATACCAAGCATTGTGGCACCCCGGCTCAGAGCGACCGGTTTACCTTGCATTACCAGCCCAGAGACCTTGTCTTCTGGCAACACACAACAACATGGTACAGAAAAACAACCGCTTTATTCATGCTAGCGGAGCATAGTTTATATTAGAACAGATAGCGTGGCCAAGCGGCACACACGGTGCGGCTGAACAATATGTACATTTTTTAGTGAACATAAAGGGGCCTCGATCATGACAACTACTCGGCAGCGGAACAATGTTGTAGCGGGACTCCATAGCACAAGGACACCGATGTGGACACGGTCTAGACTCGGTCAGCACTCCTTCCCAACGAGACTTTCCTGAAATCTGGCATGACACGCCAGGTCAGTACATGGAATGTACTTGCAAGCTCACAATAAGCATAAACATAATGACAAACAATATCAGGATATTTAACCATTTAAGCAACAATGCAACCATACATCCAATATGGTGTGACTATGTTCAACTGGTACTTGTTCCATGGACGTGCTTACCGGACGTGATCATTTCCAGACCACAAACATGATAAGTTCTACAACACACTTGTGATCCTTTGGGCGATCACCATCGCACCAATTCAAGGCCTCTGATCCTTACGGCGATCATAACCCGACCAACTCTTGGCTCGTAATCCTTGCGGCGATCACAACCTGACCAACTCATGGCCAGACTCAACACAATGGCTTCACTGCCATCCTCAGTACAAACTTAGTGGGCATATTTAATTAAGTGTTGACCCATGGTGTACCCTACTTTCGAGCGTGCCCGTAACCGTGGACTCGGCTATCGATAGATTAAAAACACTCTATAGAGGTTAGTACATTGTACCCACACTACGGAATCCATGGCCTTGCACTCCCATTTGGGTGGACCAACAACGTTCCGACGAAACCATTTCATTGTCATAACACTCTCTCGGCCATTCCGTCTCAGACCCCAACGGGATAGTCTTGGGTGGCCCCATGTCTACCTCTAGACACCTCGACCACCGTCGTGGCCACGATCCACTCTGGGATCCGGTACCAAAACTTATCTTAACAACGGGCTCACAAGGTTATGCTTGCCTACCGGGCCAAGGTACAGCACGCCCATAACCTTCCCTAAATGGAGGCACCAACCGGAGGGACGACAATGAAATGCATTAAGGCCATCCCATACCGGCAAATGTGGTTGCACTGGGAAAGACTTGTTTTAGCGGCACCATGACACGATCAACAACATATTCAAGTCGAGTTATTAATCAGGTTCAACTTAATGTGAAAATAACCGGTGTCATTATGCCATACTATGCATCACTTAACATATGCATCACATAACCATGCAAACAACTGAATCAACCATGCTCCTATGGAGCCATCATCAACTCATGCTACTACTCTAGTTAAGATCACACCTCACTTATACAAAAATCATTTCTAGCAATCTCATCATTTTTCATCATGCAAAAGTAATAATTGAACTAATTATCAAACTCTATGACCATATCATTTATTCATCACTTGCAACTAAGTTTTCCTTATCTTACCAACAACATTCACTTCAAACATTCTGTAGTTCAAGTATTTTAACATGACAAACATTTAACAGAATATAACCATTATATAACTAATTTAAATGCATAAATATCCATAAGTTCAAGTAGGAAAATCACAAATATTGAAGTGGCACTACGAAAATGTTACTGTGGCTTGCCTTAGTGCTGATGAGGTTCACAAAACTCCTGGTGATCCCCAAGACAAGTTGGCTCTTCTGAAAATATTCAAAACCACAAAAAGAAAAACATCAAGAAACCTTCTGAAAATTACCAGAAAATCTAGACAGCAAGGGAAAGTCCCATCTTTTGGGTGTTGTTAAATTTTTGGACACATAACACAATGCAAAAAGAATCAATGCATTTGGACTTATGGATAAAAAGTTATGGCCATTTGAAGTTTCCTGGAATATAAATGAATTTGAAATAATTAAACAGGGGGGTGATGTCAAAAGCGTAAACACCCGGGGTGCCACCACTCATACCGCTTCGCGCGCGTAATGAGTGGCTGACTAGCGGGCCCCGCTAGTCAGGCCGGAGGGAGGAGAGAGGGAAACAAAGGGAGGCGGCGCTTCGCCGGAGCACACGTCGGCGGTGAGACTTCTTGGAGTCAAATGAGAGGGAGGGTTCATCGGAGAAGATGTTTGCGCACCTGCCTGTACCCGTAGCATAGCTAGCGGTGACCGGACGGCGTCAGATTTGACCTCTCCAGCGGAGGCAGAGGGCGGAGGTTGCCGAAGATGAAGAAGCTGGCGACTTGGGGCGGCTCCAGGGGCTCCGGGGGGGTTGGCTTCACGGAGGAGAGGCGGAGGCCCTGGCGGGGTCGCCTTGGCTTGGGAGGGGCCGGAGCTGCGGGAATGATCTGGAGGGGATCGCCGGCGAGCTAGGCTCCGGGACGGTAGCCCGTGGCCTGCCCGGACGGGTTGCGGCTTCTACTAGCTCTAGGAGGGAGTGGGAGTGGCTAGGGGTGCTCCAAGAGGCTACGGGTGGCTGCTTTTATAGGCGGGCGGCGAGGAGGGCTCGGGCTCCGCCGGAGGACACCTATCCACGGCGCCTGGCGACGAACGGTGCCAGAGAGAGAGGGAGAAGACGACGGAGGTCATGCAGGAACTGTACACGGGCGCGGACGAGCACAGGAGCGAGGGGGAAAGCGACGAACACAATGAGCGCGCACAGTGTCGTTGGCTGGACCGTGCCCATTCTCACTGCACCGAGCTCCGGCGTCGGCGAGCGGCAGAGGGCGTTATGGAGGTGGAGACGAGGATGTTGGCAAGGTGTGGCATGCTCTGGCCAGCTGGGCAGCGAGCACACGCTCATTAGAGGCGCTGGCGACGCGCAGAGCGCGTGTATTGCATGCCAGCATGCTCGGACAAACGCGGTCACCGCGTGAACCGTGACATCAGGCCACCCTACGCACTAACAAAGATGTCTGGCGTGTAGTCCTTAGTAAACTGAGTAGTTACCATGGTTTGGTTTGGTTCCAGGTGTAGTAGAAGTAAACTTGTGCTGCTGACAAGTTACTGGATAGTAACTTTGGAGAGTTACTATGGTCAAACCACTGGGATTCAAGGGCTGAGCTTTGGGGTTTTACTATCTCTTAATGAGGTAAATAGGCACAGGGAAAACCAGCTACAATGGAGCTAGTAAAAAGGTAGTTGTTGTAGAAACTACCATTTCTGCCCAGAAGTGACTTTATTTTCTGTAGCCAAAATATCTCAAAGAGTTGTGAAATATTTTTGCTCAGAAAGGTGCCCTAGGGTCCAAAGAATAATTGGGATTTTTCTCAGGATTTTTGGGGCAAGAAAAATTAGGGTTGCTTTGGAGCTCAAAGGGTTAGCTAGGGTTTTGGAGGCCAAAATGAATATTTTTCATATAAGAAAAATATTCCAAACAATATTTTTGGGTTGGCCAGGAGTGAAATGATGGTTGTGAGGGGGAGAGGGAACACTTGGGTGAAAATCAAGGGGGTACCCAAGTGGTTAAGTCCAAATGAAATGATTAAAAACTCCAAATTCAAAACAAACTCAACTGAAAATCAAGCAAAGAAGAAGAGGGCAAAAACCAGGCTGTCACATGGGAAGTCATGCGCGTGCGTGGGTCAATTCCCACGCGCCTTCAATGGAGCGGGGAGGGCGGTCGACGGCCCCGCTTGCTGTCACTTCAACGGGCCGGATTGGGCGAGAGGGGGTGGCCGAGCCTCGCCCCCGCCCCTTTATAAAGAGGGGAGCGGGAGGAACGGTGCCTCTCAGCCCTTCGCCATCTGCCTCTCCCCATTCCTTCTTCCTTCCTTATTCTACCATGGCAAGGGGGCGTGGCGACGCTTCATTGGTGGTGGCGAGGGTCTCGGCTCGACAACGCATCGCCCCTCCCCAAGAGCTTGTAGCGGTGGAGCTGGTCGCGAGAGGAAGGGGGAGGGGGCGAGGTCGAGGCCGTCGTGGTGCTCGAGGGAGAGGAGGATGGGGCGGCAGATCGGCCTCGCCTCTGCCAGCGGCCCCTCCTCCGATGGAGGGCCACGTCGGGGACAACCCTTGCGATTTCTTCATCACGCTGCGCCAGCCGCCGTGCCGTCGCCTTCGCCTCCCGACTCAGTTTGTGCGGCAGATGGAGCTGGATCCACCGCAGGCGTTGCGGCTGAATTATGAGGGGTTGTGGGAACAGCGGCATATGGGCCGATGTCGAGTTCCACGCCCCTCATATCATGTACCTCCGTTGAGGGTGGAAGACCTTCGCCCGTGTCCATAGCTTGACGGAGGGGCTCACTCTCCATTTCAAATTAATGGAGAGTGGCTTCCTCTCCGTCAAGATCTTTGGGCACTTCGGGACTCACGTAAGGTGCTTCGTGGAGAGCTCCTCCGACGATGAAGATTCCTCCTCGAGGGAGGGTGATGAGGAGGACAGCGGCAGCGACGACGAGGGTAGCGGGCGGCAGGATGACGGGTCCGACTAGGTGTCGGGCACCGCTATGGGCGGCACCGGCGACCCCATCATCCGTTTCGCTGGCTTCTTGAACTTCTCGGGGTCGCCTCCTTGGGCGGCTGGCGTTGGGAGGTTGTGGAAGAGGAAGAGGGCGGGCGGCAAGGCCGTCAAGTTAGAGTACGCGGGCACCGACGCCTTCGTAGCGTATCGGCAGTCCTGCCGCCTCGTCTTCCAGCTCTTCTACCATTATCATCATCACCAGCCTCCCTTCGGGGTGGCCATCGGGATGTTCTCCTGGTGCCTTCTGCTGCTCGTACTTCGCCTAGGTGCCCCTTTTGCCCTTTTGCCTTCTTGTTCCATTTCCTGATGAGAGGGACAAGAAAGGGATTACGGGCACCTTATCTCTTTTTAGTCTTGTAAGCCTTCGGGCCTTTGTTCGATTTAGAACTTCTAATCCCCTTGCTCATGTTTTTCATTTCGTATGAACTGTACCTATATGGGAAATTTTTAATGAAAAAGGATGTTTGCTGGGCTTTTCGTTCGCGGGTGAAACCCACGGCAAGGATCGAATCCTTGTTGCCATCTAAAGTAAACGTTTTTCGCCCGGCAACAGGCCTCGCCGTTCGCCCATCTCGCTTGACCTTTCTCGTGCTCATGGCGGAGGCAGGGATGAGATGAGTTTGGGCTCCATGTTCTATCCCCTTGCTGCCGTGACTACGACCAACTTCGGACCCAGGAAATAATCCTTGGGTTCGGAAAGAGGGGAGCACGGTAGCTTGGATATAAAACGTGGTTTCACATACCCCCAGTTCATAATGAAATGCATGATAGAGGATTAAAGACTTATCTGGACCTGCAGCCCCCACAACCTTGGCTTGCCGTGGACGGATCCTTGTATTTGCAGCCCCCGGTAACCTTGGCTTGCCGAGGTCGGGGCACCAGTCCATTCCATTCTTCCAAACAGGTCGGTAGAAATACTTACGCGTCCTGCGAACCAAAAAGGGCAGGGAAGAAACAGAGAGATGCACAATCGACCTCTAAGCTAGGTGTTAGCCGCTTCCAAGCACGATCAACCTAACCGAGGAGGAGACTTGACCTAGCATGCATGCTATAACTTAGGGCGCTAGCGCTTCGTTTATTAGTGCTCAGGGTCTGCGCGTGGTTTTGTACAAAGGGTTACATGCCTTGCCGGCAAGGCTTGTACAAAAGGGTGGCTTGCCGGGAGGCCTGGCAGCAGCGCCTTATGGGTAAAACTTGTGAAGATTCTCGATGTTCCAGGAGTTGCTCACTGGAACGACATCTTCGATCTCCAGGCGGACTGCGCTGGGCCTGGTGACTCGTGTTACCCGATAAGGGCCTTCCCACTTTGGCGTCAACTTGTTGGAATTCTTGGCCGACTGAACATGCCGAAGAACAAGGTCACCTTCCTCAAAGCTCCGGGCATGGACCTTGCAGCTATGGTAGCGGCACAAGGCTTGCTGGTAGCATGCTGCTCTCACAGCCGCCCAGAGACGATCTTACTCAAGGAGCATTGCGTCATCCTACCGCAATTTCTCTTGCTCAAGCTCATCACAAGCGAGCACTCGAGGTGACCCGTGTATGAGTTCTGTGGGGATAACTGCCTCTGCACCGTAGACCAGGGCAAAGGGTGTCTGGCCGGTGGCTCGATTTGGCGTCGTTCTGATCGACCAAAGAACCGCCAGCAACTCATCAATCCAACATCTTCCACTTTTCGCAGCCTGTCAAAAGTCTTCGTTCTTAAGCCTCGCATGACTTCAGCATTTGCTCTCTCCGCTTGGCCGTTGCTCCGTGGATGCGCCACGGAGGAAAAACAGACCCTGCTGCCGAGATCCTCAATGTATTGCATGAAGGCGTGGCTTGTGAACTGTGTGCCATTGTCGGTGATGATCCTCTTGGGTATCCCAAAATGGCACACTAGTCCCTTGAAGAACTTGATGGCTGACTGCGTCGTCACCTTTCTCACTGCTTCCACCTCTGGACACTTTGTGAACTTGTCGATTGCGACGTACAAGTACTCAAAGCCCCCGACAGCACGGGGGAAGGGGCCCAATATGTCGAGCCCCCAGACCGAGAAGGGCCAAGAGAGAGGGATAGTTTGAAGGGCTTGAGCTGGTTGATGAAGCTTCTTCGAATGGTACTGGCACGCTTCACACTTGGTTACTAGTGTTATCGCATCCTGGAGGGCGGTGGGCTAGAAGAAACCTTGCCGAAAAGCCTTGTCGGCAAGGGCCCTCGACCCTATGTGGGAGCCACATATGCCTCCATGTATCTCTGCCAACAGCTTTAGTCCTTCCTCCCGGGAGATGCACTTCAATTTCACCCCATTCGGTATTTTTCTGTACAATACGTTATCAACGAATTGGTACAGAGCAGACCGGCGGGCTACTCTTTCTGCCTCTTCTTGCTCCTCAGGAAGCTCTCCTTTTTGGAGGAATCGGACACTGTGATGCGCCCATGGCGGAGCATGTGGCTCGACGACAAGGACCAAGGGCATCTCTTCTGCCACGGGAGCGGCCATCTCTACGGCCATGAGCTGAGGTCCTGCCGAAGTCGGTTGTCCCACGGCAGGATCGGCATCCATGGCAACATCTTCGCCGGCGGCTCCGGGGAGCTCAGTGGGGAAGTACTTGCCGGAGGCTAGCTTCCTCCACTTTTGCTGCCCGGTTGACGTCTCAACGGATGGCTGAGTTAACTGAAGCACAAAAGTACCTGGTTCCATAGGTAGCTTGGGGGCAGCACGCTTTGACAGGTAGTCGGCAATGTCGTTCTCCGTCCGAGGGACATGCTCCGCTTGTATACCGTCAAAGCGCTCCTCCAGTTTCCTCACCTCATCTACGTAAGCTTCCATCAACGGGCTTTGATAATCTTTGTTGACTTGCCTGACGACGAGTTGCGAGTCGCCCCTGACGATGACCTTTTTGACTTCGAGGTCCACCGCGATCCTGAGACCGGCAAGCAAACCCTCGTACTCGGTGGTGTTGTTGGTTGACATCTCCCGGGGAAAGTGCATTTGGATGACGTACTTTAGGTGCTCTCCAGTGGGTGCAACAAGCAGCACACTAGCACCGGCGCCTTGCAGCGAAAAAGCCCCATCAAAGTACATGATCTAGTTGCCGCTTGTTTCCTCACCGGGGAGAGTGGTCTCCTGTACCTCTTCGTCAGGAGTCGAGGTCCATTCTGCAACAAACTCCGCCAAGACTCTACTCTGGATCGTCGAGGTACTTTTAAACTTTAGACCAAAACTTGACAGCTCCAGGGCCCATTCCACGATCCTTCCTGTTGCATTTGGGTTATGCAGTATCCGTTGCAACGGAAGGAGGGTAACCACGGTGATCTCATGCGCTTGGAAGTAGTGGCGCAGCTTCCTCGAGGCCATAAGGAGGCCGAAGAGCAATTTTTGCACACCTGAATACCTCGACCTAGCTCCCTGCAAGAGGGAGCTAACGAAGTAAATCGGGTGCTGCACCATCTTCTTCCTTTGCGCCACTTCAACTGGCCGTGCGGGTCCTGTCGTATTGGCGCCAGTCTTGCCGGGACCGAGCCCTGCCGGGGACTCGGCCTTGCCAGGACCGAGCCCTGCCGGGGAGGGTTCTGGCCCGCCAACCGTTGACTCTGCCGCTGTTGCTGTCTCCTCGTCGACCTCTCTCTGCACCTCCAACGCGGCGCTAACCACTTGGTTTGTTCCCGCTAGATATAGCAGCAACAGTTCTTGTGGTTTGGGCGCAACCAGCACCGGGGCAGAGGATAGGTACTTCTTCAAGTCTTGCAACGCCACCTCGGCCTCTGGGGTCCACTCCACTGGGCCCGTCTTCTTTAAGATCTTGAAAAAGGGGAGGGCACGCTCCGCGGATTTGGAGATGGATCTGCTCATGGCGGCAATGCAGCCAGCGAGCCGACGCACGTCCTTGATCCATTTGGGTGCCTCAATCTGCTCGATGGCCCTAATCTTGTCTGGGTTTGCCTCAATCCCGCGCTGCGACACAAAGAACCCGAGAAGCTTGCCGGACGGGACACCGAAGACACACTTCTTAGGGTTCAATTTGAGGTTGATCTTGCGTAGGTTTCCGAATGTTTCCTCCAGATCTTGCACAAGTGTTGCCTTGTCCTTGGTTTTGACCACTATATCATCCATATAAGCTTCCCTATTTCTATGTAGCTGGGGTTCAAAACCAATTTGGACCGCTCTTGCAAAGGCTGACCCAGCACTCTTCAACCCGAAAAGCATCCGTAAAAAGCAGTACGTACCACATGGGGTGATGAATGCTGTCTTTTCCTCATCCTCCTTCGTCATAAAGATCTGGTGGTACCCTGAGTAGGCATCGAGGAATGGTAACATGTCACACCCATCCGTGGAGTCAACAATCTGGTCGATGTGTGGCAACGGGAAGGGATCCTTTGGACAAGCCTTATTGATGTCTGTGTAATCAATACACAACATCCACTTCCCATTTGCCTTGCGCACTACTACCGGATTGGACAACCACGTCAGATGGAGTACTCCTCTCACCAAGCTTGCCGCCTCTAGCTTTCTGATTTCCTCCGTGATGAACTCCTGCCTCTCTAGAGCTTGCTTCCTGACCTTCTTCTTGACGGGCCGCGCATGAGGACAGACAGCAAGGTGGTGCTCAATCACCTACCTGGGAACGCCGGGGATGTCGGAGGCTTGCCATGCAAACACATCGACATTCGCCCGCAGGAAGGTGACGAGCTCGCTTTCCTATTTGCCGTCGAGGGTGGAGCTTATGGTAAAAGCTCCCCCGTGCCGTCCTCCTTGATGGGCACCTTCTTGGTCTCTGGTGGTGCGGCTCTGGACTTCTTGCTCTTGTCGGCGGAGCTCTCTGGCACGTCCTCAACGGGAGCGCAACATCCCGAAGAGGTGCGCTTGCCGGAGTGGGTGCGAGGGTTCTCGATGATCTCCCCCAAGGCTCCGTCGGCAGGAGTAGGTGCCTTAGTGGCAACTGCTGCAACTGCTTCCCGGTAGAGTTGGTCGGTGCGGATCAACGCATCTTTCTTTTCGGAGGTGAAGGTGATAATGTTCATCGGCCCGGGCATCTTCAGCATGTTGTAGGCGTAGTGTGAAGCCGCCATGAACTTGGCAAGTGCCGGGCGGCTGAGAATCCCGTTGTAGGGCAAGGGGATCTCGGCTACATTGAAAACAATCCTTTCCGTCCTGTGGTTCAGCTCGCCTCCGAGTGTCACGGGCAGCGTGACCTTTCGCTTTGGCTGGCTCCTCCCTGGGTTAACCCCTTGGAACGTGCCCGTCTCCTCGAGGTCTCCATCAGGGATCAGCAGCCTTTTGATCACGACGGGCGAGATCATGTTCAGGCCGGCCCCGCCATCAACCAACATCTTTGTCACCTTGAGGTTGCAGGTCGTTGGTGAAACCAACAATGGAAAGCACCCGACCGCAGTAGTGCGGTCAGGGTGGTCCTCGGTGTCGAAGATGATGGGCGTGCTGGACCATTTCAGCGGCTTCCGTGCGTCGAACGATGGCTCCACCATCGTGATCTCACGTGCCCACTGCTTGAGTTGGCGGTGGGACGTATGCAGCGAGGCGCCACCATCTACGCACATGGCATCTGTGGCTTTGTGAAACTCGTGGTTGCCGGACTCGTGATCCTCGTCATGATCATCGTCTTCCTGCTTCTTGTCGCGGCCTCGGGCGGGCCTCTCCTGTTGATTATCCTTGCCTCGGTGGCCTCCTTGGCCGCCATGTTTCTTGTCGGATCCCTCGGCATCATCTGGGCCTTTCTCCCTTGTCCTGCCGCTCATACTCAGCTTTCTGCTACTCGGCGATCAGCTTTACCTGCCGGCAGTTTTGGAGGTCATGGCCCTTGGTGCGGTGGATCTTGCAGTACTGCCTGTCAGAGCCTCCTGGCTTGTCGGTAGCCGCCAAGGCCCGACAAGCGACACACCCGGCAACCTCCTTGCCGGGGTCGCTCGCCTTGTTCTTATTGCTGGCGCCGGTGTCGTTGGATCCCTTGATGGCAAGCACGGCCTTGCCCTTGCGCTTGCTGTTATGGCGCCGACCCTTCTTCGCTGGGGTGGCGGTGTCGCCAGTGGAGTCGGTTTCCGTGCCGGCATCTTCGCCGGGGTACTTCCTTCCCTCTTCAGCACGAGCACATCGATCGGCCAGGACATAAAGCTCAGCCACATCCTTGACCTTGTTCATCGCCAGCTCTTCGCGCATCTTGTGGTTGCGCACATTCTGGTGGAACACACTGATCACGGCGGTGGGATGAACATCGGGGATGTTGTACTGCACCCGGCTGAACCTTTGGATGTACTTGCGCAAGTTTTCTCCTTCCCTCTGGGGGATGGTGTGTAAATCACTTGCCTGGCCATGAGCTTGGTGACCTCCGGTAAAGGTGCCCACAAACTCATGGCACAGATCCGCCCAAGAAGAGATGGAATCCGTCGGCAAGTGCATCAACCATGACATAACATTAGGCTTGAGTGCCAACGGGAAGTAGTTGGCAAGCACCTTATCGTCGCGGGCCCCAGCAGCTTTCATCGCGATGGTGTAGATGCTGAGGAACTCTGACGGGTGAGTCTTGCCGTTGTACTCGCCAAAGTCAGGCTTGAACGTACAGTGTGAGGGCCACTGGAACTGCCACAGCTCACGGGTGAAAGCCGTACAACTCACCTCGTAGGGTAGGCCACCGTAGCCTCCCGGCGCTGGGTGGTCCATAGCAGGCCCTGCCCGCCTGTCCGAATGGTGGCGCGCGTCACGTCGGCGCTCGATGGTAGTTCGAGCGTCCTCATGAACCTGCTCCCGAAGGACATGATGCTGATCGCGGTTGGTTCACGGGTCAGACGATGCGATCGAGATATCATCATGAGCATCCTCACGACAAACCGATGCCCGGGGTGGCCGGGATGGAGGAGCAGAGTGCATCATGGCCGCATCTCCTCCGGCACGGCCTCCGCTGGCATGCAGTGGCCCGGCTGAGCAACGGCCTACGGGTCCTGCCGGCCACAACTCATCATTTTTGGCGATGCCAACGAGGCTCTGGACGGTGGCCCTCGATTCGTCGAGCTTCTCTGCGGCGGGAGGAAAATCGAGGAGCAGCTGCGCGCGTGCTAGGATTCTGCTGGCGTGGGTGGCAGCGAAAGCTGGGTGGACCGCAATGCACCTCGACTTCTAACCACATTGCAAGGAGCTACGTCACATCCCCGCAGCCGTTCGCCACCTCCGTCAGCACCCCAACGCGCATGATGGCCCTCCTCATCATGTGATGGGTGCACGGGACTCTTCCCATGGCGGCGCGCAGGGTCACCGGCAGGGTGACGCTGCTCATCATGCACAACCTGAGAAGAGCGCACCATGGGCGCCGGTGTTGGCGTCTTGGAGGTCGCCGTGTCGCCGTCCGGCGGGATGGCGGTGCCCCTGGAGGGCCCCGAGCCGCCTGTGGGGGCCCAACTCTGTCTCTGGAGCCCGCGACTGGTGGCTCGTTGCCCGGCGCGTGAACAACGCCACTCACCAGGCCTGGACCACCAGCGTGATGTGGATGTTCGCGGGCCGCGCCACGGGTTCTCTCCACGACTGGCCCACTACTGGTCCGCACCGATACTGGCAATCTGGTCTCGGACGAACCGATCGTCGTGGTCGTCTTCTTCTTAGGAGCCATGGCGATGAAGAACATCTAGGTCAACTGCTAGACCAAGATTCTCACAATTGCGTGCCCCTGCCAGGTGCGCCAAAGATCTAGGTGGGAAACGACACCTATGGGATCACTGGAATCCCTACTACGGTTGCGAGGCGGGGGATCGTGAGAAGAGCAGGACTAGCAGATAGCACAGAGAGGATTTACCCAGGTTCGGGCCGCAAAGATGCGTAAAACCCTACGATCCTGCTTTGGTGGATGTATTTAGTGTTCTTGAGCTCTTAACTAGCTCTGGGTGCTACCATGTTCGAAAGAACCGAATCCTTCCCCAGTGCGCTATGGGCCTCCTTTTATAGGCGAAAGGGGCTGCCACAGTGGCACACAGGAGTTGGCAAGTGCTATAGTGCTATGAGCTTATTGCTAGTATTATAGGATAAAGCGCATTCAACGCGAGGCTTAGGTGTCCCTTCACTTTATTGGGGACGGGAGCGAGGCCCGTCCCGTCCGTCGTTGCTCCTCCTTGATTTGACACATGCCCTGGCCAGCGATGCATGCGGTGCCATGTAGGCAGGCAGGCAGCTGAGGTGGTGCGGTGGTGGAGCCTCCACGAAGGGCTGCATGTTGCCATACAGGTGCCTACCCAGCAGGTTGGGTCGGCAGCTGCATGTGAACGGTGGCGGAGACTTGGCTGGCGTGGGCCTGGCAGTAGCCCTGCTAGCGCACTTGGCGAGGGCCTTGCCGGGTGGCCCGGCAAAAGTCTTCCCGCGGCACGCCGTCATCCCCGGCAAGGACCTTGCCGGGGGTCTCGTAGGCCTCCTCGGTAAAAAACCCTACCAAGGATTGTTGCCTTCCTATGCTCATTTGATCTCGACTACTCTTTGTCTTCACAAAGATCTGCATGCCACCACGGAGGTGCCTCCCGAGCCCTGTCGCAATGCGTTTGTCTAGCATTGGTGGGCTCAAAGGTGGCTCACTCAGCTGGTGTGGGCGAGATGCCCCGGCAAGGGTCTTGCCGGGGCCGCTGAGGCTGCATTGGCAAGGGTCCTTGCTGGGAAACCTGCTTCGTCCATCCGATCTTTGTGGCCTTGGTCCTTGTCGTTGCTTTGTTTGTCTTGTGCGTTCGTCTTCTCTCCGGCTTCCCTTTCCTGCCCTGTTATGCATGGTCGTGGCGGGTGGCTCCGACTGCCCGTGCACAAGTAAAGGGGTCAAAAGTAGAGCCCCTACTTTTGTACACCGACACCGTGATCAGCCTTCAAAGCTAACCCTGGCAGGAGCCTTGGTTCATCCTTCATACGGTAAACTAAAGAAACCTCCGCACACGTTTCATCATGCATGGCACTGGAATGTACTAGATATAGACCACATCCACTATGCTACAATGGATGGCTACCTTTGTTTCAACATCTACAAGGGTTGGATGAAGAGCAAGTGACAAGTGTGCCGTTCAAGCAAAGAAGTATCGGCCTACAGGAAGAGGGACAAGGACGAAGTCGAGGATGTGGATGAGGACTCCGAGTAAGGTGGCAGTGTCGTTGCTCATGGTGGTTCTAATGCAGTTTCTTCCGGATTAGTTTCTTAGTTTAATTTCAGGTGTGCTTAGTTTTATTTGAGGGTGTGTTGTGTTGAGCCCCCAGCAGAACTATGTTATGTTTCTTATCGTTACTTTAACTCCTTAGTACGTACATACTAGTATTTATTAAGTTCATATTTTAGTTTGTATAGTACTACCACTCATTTCTTCACATTATATACATACAATATATATGGCCAACATCATATAGCCAGCTGTTTAGTTGTCAAAGAATTTCAGGGCGCTTAGTTTTGTCAAAGAATTTCAGGGTGCTTAGTTTTATTTGAGGGGTGTGTTGTGCTGGACACCAGTATTGTGACTCAAATCTCTTTTGCCATGTTATAATGACATAAATACCGATGGACCAACATGACAGGTCTCCCTCTATCTCACTACAGTAAAATAAAGTGTGGGGCCTACTTGATCCCAACAACATTCTTATTTTCCTATAAAATTATTCGCTTGGTTACTCCTGACAAGCGGGGCCACACTTATCATTGTGAGAATCGGCTTATTTTTGTCATGTAACATGGTCAACGGGTTTGACGTGAAAATAACAATGTCTAATGGCATTTTTGAGCAAACATCTAACTTACGATGTCATTTTTGAGATATCTAATTGCATTTTTGAGCAAGCATCTCACGGATCGATGGCATTTTTGAGTAGTTGTAACTTCTAATGGCAAAACTAAGTAGTGATACACAACTAGTGGCATAAATAATAAGAACCCAAGAATTAAATAGGTATCCTAATTTATTTAATAGAATTTAGCACCCCATTTAAGCACGTACTAGCTTTTTTAATAGTACTATATGCATAATTTGACGAGGAGCGCTCTCTATATGTACCACCTTTTTTCTTTAATTTCATATTGTTAGTTTTTCTCCATGGCGCAATCCATCAATACTACAACTGCACAAAAGTATACATTTTTTAAAAGGCTAGAGGGCGGGGCAGTCTAGCTTGGTCGGTTTCTCAAGAGGCGAGGGCCTTTGTGATTTGATGGCTCGTTATTGCTGGAAGGCCAGGCCTTGTGATTTGACTGCTCGTATAAATGTGCTGACGACCTGAGGAGGAGAAAAGAACCATGTGGTATACTCAAGTTTTCCACTGGAGTAGTACTACGACGGAGGAGCACAAAACACGGCAGCCCAGTGCCATATGGTGATAAAAATGATCTAATTTGCTAGTCATCTCATTGTTAGCATTGTTCTATTCATGCCTCGCAGAGAATGTGACACATGCGGTGAAACACCCAAAGCAAAAGAAGAAAGACAGGCGCAAAAGAAGAAGGAAGATTATGACCCCCAAAAAAGAAGGAAGACACATACACAAGTCTGGGGTGCTGCTCTCACTACATGAAGGGTTGCTGGACGCGGAGTCGTAACTGCTTCTTCATCGCCTCCACGACCTCCATCTCCTTCCGCGTCTGATCCGCCATCTTCTTCATTTTGTCCATGACGCGGGATTTCTTGACGCGAGGCTTCATCATCTGTTCCACGGCCGCATTACGTACCTTGACAACAGCCGGGTGCTCGATGTGGAGCTTCGCCAACTCCTCCTTCTGTTCCATGACGAGGGCCTACAACATCTTCATTGAGGAACTACTATTCTCATGCAGCTTCTTCTAGCCGGCGTTCTTCTCCTTCAGCAGGTCGAGCTTGTGGCAGAGCTTTGCCTTGTCCTCCTGAAGTTGCAGGATTTCGCCGATCGCCTTCTTCTCCGAGGCAATGCTCTTCTTAAGCAGCATCACCAAGCCGGCGGTCAACTCCCCTGCTCATTGAGCTCAGCGGGCATGTCATCGAGGCTCTCCTTCAGCAGCTCCACCAAGCCGCGGATGAACTCCTTCTACTTATTGAGGTGCTTATTGAGCTGATTGGGCATGCCGTCGAGGGATAACAACTCCAATGCCGCCAGCTCGGCATGTTCGCCTCCGTGGCTAGGGCGCTCCTAGGAGCCACCGCCTGCCCGTGAGAGATCTTTCGAGGTCTCTGTGTGGTGGAGAGCCCTCTTTTTTTCCGCTAGCCTTGGTTGCCACTCCCTTGTTACGAGTAGTTCTCGACCTAGAGCTCTGCACACCGGTCATGGCAAGGATGGACGAAGAAGAAGGACTTATGAGGAGGAAGGTAGAGTAATTTTCGGTTAGGTAGTTCCCCTTTTTATAACCTAAGTACTAGCACTAGTACTAAAACCTGCATCGTGGGAACCAGTTCAGGTTTCGTACATAGTAGTAGGTGTGAGCAGGCTTGCACTTAATTGTAGCACTAGTACTTCCGAATGTGATGGGAAGAAGGTAAAGATTAATTGATTGTTTTGGTTTCGAGGCCCGAAACGCCTCCCGATGAGTTTAGTGAAACATAAATTTCAAGTACTCCCTCCATCTCAATTGACAAGCCTTGCACGTGTATCTAGGTCGTTAATGTAACTTATATAAAATAAATTGTTTAACATAAAAAATATATCATTAAAAATAGAATATTTGAAGTTTGTAATTACATATTTTTCATAATCTATGCCTCTTATTAAGTTGGTCAAATTAATGACCTAGGTACACGTGCAAGACTTGTAACTGAGATAGAGGGAGTACTACACTGCTCAAATGTGGTCGCACAAGTCAGCGATGTAACTGGTCGTACATGTCATACCAAGCTGATGCGTGTCCCTTTGGTGAGACGCGGGTCCGACCGACTGTCTGTTGGTGCGACCGACCATAAAGTATTACGCGATTGAGACTTCTGGTTGTGGCTTCGGTTGATTGTCACAACCAAGCATTCTAAAACTAGTGATAAATCAACTACCATCTTTTTCCAAACGACCAAGTATTTTCACAGGAATACAATACATATAGATGGAATGTTTGTCAAGGTTGCAAACCGACATGGCATTGCAAGTTCACTGCACCGCTGGCGGGGAAGGAGGGTAGCTCACCTCGCCTACGATGCATGCCCAGCGGCGCTGCCGCAACTGGTCCTGGGATTTGGCTTCTCCTACCGCCCATTTGAACAGTTGCACCGGCTGCTCATGCAATTGCGCAGGCATGCGCGTTCAATCCTCCGCATTCGACTCCGTGAATATGATCTCTGCCATTAGCCCTAGCTCGAAATCAATGCGACATTGCTAGCTGCTGACATCCCTCAGCATCTCTCCACTGAGATCAACTTGCGCCTCTGCCTTGTGCTGCGCCAGGCACAGCTCCTTGGAACTTCTCTCCAATCGATGTGACACTTCCTCGATTTGATTTGCCCTTGCTGCCCACCACCTGAAATGCAACCCTGGCATGTCCTCCGGTGCCACCGATCTGTGATTCCAGAGTAATGGATCCCCTCTAAAACACAGGTGGGTTTCTCTCAAAGGCAGCAGTGCTACGGGCCGCAGCGAGAGGGCAGCCCGCGGGATACTGGGATCTAAGGGATTATCGATGGCGGGATCCTCCATGGCAGGATCCGGTGGGTGAGGCGGGGAGGCGAGCCTAGGCGCTGGGAGAGCCCTACGAGGCTATGATAAATATAGTACTACTCCACTCCGTCCATGTTTAAATACAAAGGCCACCAACAATAGCCCTGGCAAAAATAGATCATGTTGCCTGCCTCCTGGTTTATTGGTCCCTTTTTTACCACTTTTTATGACATGCATAAATATTATGTTACTTACAAATATGGTCAAAAATTCGCACAAAATATGAAGGAGACCAATGGAAGTACTAGCAACCCATGATTTAACTACTCGCATGCACGCAGTGGAGTAGTAATGTCTTTCTTCCGCCCTCACGTCCACTCAATTCGCATGTGTTGTATTAATTATCCATCAATGAAGCGAAGGACTTTACACGCGTCAAATTATCACATGGGGTGGATCTTCGTACAAAACTGCATCCGCCAGTGTACCACGTGTGCGTGCGAGGGAATGAGTGTGTGCGTGGCATGCGTGCACATCTTTGCTCCGTGCATGTACCGCCGGTGTGGCTCAAAGAGGACGAGTACATTCTTTTGGAACCAGCAGCACGTCACTGTGATCAATCCACACAAGGAGGTCACGACAACGCCTCCAGATGTACCACATGGCTTCATGAACTGTAAGAGAGACACCGTGTAGCATGCCATTGGAATTCTAATTTACGTGTTTTGCACAAACTCAATGTACTAGTAAGGTACACGTGCATTACACGCATCATATTTGGAAACCAAATTGTGAATAAATACAACACTGTAGCATGTAAGTCTGAGTCATATATGCCTGATGTAGACCTTCGTTTAATTCTTATAGTTCATTTGATTCAAAATCAATTAGTTTTTCTAAAAAAGCTAGGGCCTCTTTGATTCATAGGATTTCCAAAATGCAGGAATAGGAAAAACACGGGATTAGAGTGGAATGTCGTCTTCAATCCTACAGGGTTGTACGAGTGTTTGATTGTGCCTAGAAAAAACGCAGGATTCTTTCAAAGAGGTTTGAGTGGATGGGATGTTTCCTATGAAATCTAGTGCAAATGAATCCTATGGAAAAAATCCTATGGTTTACAATCCTATGAATCAAACAACTAAGATAGGAAAAATTCCTAAGGATTAGAATCCTCCAAAATTCCTTTGAGAATCCTTTGAATCAAAGAAGCCCTTAATCTATTTTATGATTCATGGAATTGTGTGTTGTAAAGCATGAAGTAAAAACAAATAATGGTGATTCAACTAGAAAAAAAAGTTTGGGCAGTTATGATACAGAAGATTCTAGAACAAAGGAGAAGCATTTGTGTTTTGAGGTTTGTGCATTATGCTTAAGTTCAACCATAGAGTCTGCAAGATTGTACATGTGGCGAAATCCGATGGGGGGCTAGAAGATGGTGCGAGGGGCCAAGTGGTGGGAGACTATGAAGGAGTGCACAACTGCGAGATCGATATTTAAAGAGAGGGGGCGAGAACGTGCGTTGTTGCGCGCAGTGGCGGAGCCATGAAAAATAAATGATCTAGGGGGGCAAGCATTGCTAATCCTTTACGAGGAGGGCCAATTCATCAACTTAAACCATTTTACCAGCAATTGTCTTATGAGCACATTCATATTAGCCTCGATATATAGTGATGTTAGGGGGGGCAGGGCCCTTGCTGCCCCCTGTCTTCGCCACTATGCGCACGTATCAGAGATGAAGCCGAAGGCATGGATGATGAGAGGGGGATGTTGGATATATAATTAATGTGGGTGTATTAGCTATGTAATTCTATATAGAGAGGTATAGATTAATCGATGTGGACGTGGGAAAGAGGGTGAGACCTCACTAGATATATAGATTGATAGATTGATCGGTTTGTGTGGAAAATTGTGAAAGACCTAGCTATATACACACACATAGAGGAACATCGATCATTGCGCATGCACGTGAGAGATAAAGAATGCCCAATATGATGGAGAGGGGGAGGTGTGTATGTGTGCCTGCATGGGAGACCGACCCGAAGAAAAAAATTGCATGTGTGCGATGGATAATGCCGACCGGTATTGTGTGTGCATGCATGCACGAGAGAAATTTAGTGGTACAATTATAAAGAGAAGACGAGTGTATGGGTGTAAAAGACCAGGTGAGGTCATAATCAATGTAAAGTTGAATTCAAATAATTGAATAAGATATCATGATGTTTGAAACCCATGCATGCATGAATATAACGGAGATATGCATGGTGTGGTTTGGCACGAGCATGTTGTACTTTATACACATTGAACAAGGTCAGACTGATTTGAATTTGAGATACCGATGGCAGACATCGCTTGGCCACATTGCATCCGTGCATGGACACACTATTCTAATTGGAGATGATGGGTGGCTTTGGCATCACATATCTATATCTATGCCCCTATATATATTATATTTTATATTTTTTATATAGTGTGCGGATAACTTTAACTTTGAAAGATGGTCGTTGGCTGAGGCCAATCCGATGGTGCAGAGATGGCAAATTTGAGCACTACTGGCCGTTGGATATCATCTAGATTCACCAGATTTTGCCACATGTACAATCTAGAAGACTCCATGGTTGAACTTAAGCATAATGCACAAACCTCAAAACACAAGCGCTTCTTCTTTGTTCTAGAATCTTCCATACCAGAATTGCCCAAATGTTTTTCTACATGAGTTGCCATTATTTGCTTTTACTTTATGCCTTACAACGCACAATTCCTTGAATCTTAAAATAGATTAGCCTTCTTATAAAAACTAGATGATTTCGAATGAAATGAACTATAAGAATTAAACGAACATCTACATCATGCATATATGACTCAAAGCTTACATGCTAAAATGTGGTATTTATTCATAATTTGGTTGCCAAATTTCATGCGTGCAATGCACGTGTACCTTACTAGTCTAAATGGTGTTTGTATGTGTGTTGTGCGTGTTAAACACATTGTACGTAGTATATCATACATGGTTTAGATACCAAACATCTAGCTAGAGCATACATGTACTATGATTTGAATTCAACATAAAATGGATACATATATTTGAATTTGAGATCGTATGTACATGTAGTTCGTATTTATATAGGAATTTACTTCTCCTATATTCATGTCATGTGTTGTGAAGATAATATTTAGATGCTTGTATAACTAACCCGAGTACAATCCCATTCAAATACGGAAAATGTACTCAAATTTAGTCCATATGCTAGACAACACACATTGTTTTTTTATTGTTGAGGGAAGTGCAAATTGTTTTGGTACTGTACACGTTATGTTCGTTGTCTCGATTTTTTTTAGTTTGTTTTGTTGTATTTGAATGCATTTCTAGTAATATAGTAAAATGGGACATGGCTCTCTCTAGTGATGAGGTGCGAATTGTCTTTTTTTTGGTACACGCTAAGCTTGTTCTCCTGAAATTTCAAGCCGCGCCTTGTTATGCTGAAATTTGAAGCTAGCGTCTCTGTCTATCGTGCTGCAAAACTCCCGCCTCTTCAACCCACACCTTGTTATCCCGAAATATTTAAGATATATCTTTGTCTCGTTGTGCTCCGACAACTCCCTCCTTCTTGATACGTCTCCAACGTATCTATAATTTTTGATTGTTCCAGGCTATTATGTTACTTGGTTTGGATGTTTAATGGGCTTTAGTATGCACTTTTATATTATTTTTGGGACTAGCCTATTAACCGGAGGCCCAGCCCAAATTGCAATTTTTTTGCCTATTTTTAGTGTTTCACAGAAAAGAAATATCAAACGGAGTCCAAACGGAATGAAACCTTCGGGAGAATTAGTTTTGGAACAAACGCAATCCAGGAGACTTGGAGTGGACGTCAAGAAAGAAATGAGGCGGCCACGAGGCAGGGAGGCGCCTAGGGGGTAGGCGCGCCCCCACCCTCGTGGGCCCCTCATGGCTCCCCTGACCGACTTCCTTCGCCTATTGTCGTGGTGGGCGCACGGCAGATTCCAAGGGATGGCTAAAGAGAGGAGGAGGATCGAGGGTGCTGGTGGGCTCCAGAGGCGAGGTTGGCATGCGCGGGCGCGGGACGCCGGACATACCCAGGTTCGTGGCTCTTCGGATAGATAACGCCCCTAGTCGTGCCAAGTTTGGTTGGATGATTGATAGTACAATGTTGCTCCTGGAGCTATATGGAGGAGGAAGGAAGCTGGCCAAGGCCTGGGCTGCTCCTTCTCTCCGGTACTACTGTTGGGTGGCTAGTCCTATGCTTTTGCTTCTTGCATTTTGTCTCTGTGTGTCGTATGATGATGCCGATGCGATGCCCCTATGGGCGTGGGTTCCTGGGGGGTTTTATAGATCAACCCACCCAGGGTTACAATGGTAATATGCCGAGTTGGTGGATCCGTATTGTTGGTGCACGGGACTCCGAGCTGGGTCCCGCTTGTGGGCTTGTGGTTCGCCGAGTTCCCCTAGGCACGGGCCCCGCGGGCCTAGGGGGGCTGTGCGCCGTCTTGTCGATCGTCGGGGCGTGGCCGAGTCGAGTCGTGTACGATGTTCTCCGTCAGGCTGCCGCTTGTTGTCGTCAGCGGTGAGGGTGGGAGCACTGTTTCCATGCCAGCCTTGGTCAGTGGGTAGGTGAGGGGCACTATTGCCACGTCCCGGCTGACCACAGGCATGCTAGAAACACTGTTGTCTTGGTCATCGGTGGTTTAGGTCTCGTCCCATCGTACGGTCTGGATGGGACGGGAGCTGACCCGTGGCTGGGTTGCCGTGGACGCCACGGGTGGTGCTGGCTTGCCGTGGAAGCCTTGGTTGTGCTAGGTCAAGTTGCCTTGCGCCAGTTGCTATGGCCGGGTTGACATACCTTGTCGTGTCAGAGAGTTTGGCCGGGTCGCGGGCCCTGCCGGGTCGAGCGACCCGACCAAGCGCGTGCCGGCTTGCGGGGTGATGCGGGCCCTGCTGTTTTTGAAGAGGATCCGAGTTCCGTTGCATGCCCGGGGTTCATCCCCCCGACACCTATATATACTCATATACCCTGAAAACATCCAGGGGCACCATGAAACCCTATTTCCACCGCCGCAACCTTCTGTACCCGTGAGATCCCATCTTTGGGCCTTTTCCAGCACTCCGCCGGAGGGGGAACCGATCACAGAGGGCTTCTACATCAACACCATAGCCTCTCCGATGAAGTGTGAGTAGTTTACCACACACCTTCGGGTCCATAATTATTAGCTAGATGGCTTCTTCTCTCTCTTTGGATCTCAATATAAAGTTCTCGATCTTCTTGGAGATCTATTCGATGTAATTCTTTTTGCGGTGTGTTGGTCGAGATCCGATGAATTGTGGGTTTATGATCAAGATTATCTATGAACAATATTTGAATCTCCTCTGAATTCTTTTATGTATGATTGGTTATCTTTTTAAGTCTCTTCGAATTATCCGTTTGGTTTCGCCTACTAGATTGATCTTTCTCGCAATGGAGAAGTGCTTAGCTTTGGGTTCAATCTTGCAGTGTCCTTTCCTAGTGACATTAGGGGCAGCAAGGCACGTATTGTAATGTTGCCATTGAGGATAAAAAGATGGGGTTTATATCATATTGCTTGAGTTTATCCCTCTACATCATGTCATCTTGCCTAATGTGTTACTCTGTTCTTATGAACTTAATACTCTAGATGCATGCTAGATAGCGAGCGATGTGTGGAGTAATAGTAGTAGATGCAGAATCGTTTCGATCTAGTTGTCGCAGACGTGATGCCTATATACATGATCATGCCTAGATATTCTCATAACTATGCACTTTTCTATCAATTCCTCGATAGTAATTTGTTCACCCACCGTAATACTTATGCTATCTTGAGAGAAGCCACTAGTGAAACCTATGGCCCCCGAGTCTATTTTCCATCATATAAGTTTCTGATCTACTTTATTTTGCAATCTTTACTTTCCAACCTATATCATAAAAATATGAAAATATTTATTATCACTATCAGATCTCTCTTTTGCAAGTGGCCGTGAAGGGATTGACAACCCCTTTATCGCGTTGGTTGCAATGTTCTTATTTGTTTGTGTAGGTACGAGGGATTTGAGTGTAGCCTCCTACTGGATTGATACCTTGGTTCTCAAAAACTGAGGGAAATACTTACGCTACTTTGCTGCATCACCCTTTCCTATTCAAGGGAAAACCAACGCATGCTCAAGAGGTAGCAATAAGGATTTCTGGCGCCGTTGCCGGGGAGGTCTACGCACAAGTCAAGACATACCAAGTACCCATCACAAACTTTTATCCCTCGCATTACATTATTTTCCATTTGCCTCTCGTTTTGCTCTCCCCCACTTCACCCTTGCCTTTTTATTTGACCTCTCTTTCCTATTTGCCTCTTTTTCGCTTGCTTCTTGTGTCGTCGTTCGTCATCATTGCTAGCTCTTTCTTCCTTCCTTCGTCTCCCAATTTTGAAGTCCTCCACTTCAAACAAAGAAAAGGAGAAAACTTAAAAGATGCTTGGTATAGGATGTTAGAATCCTATCATAGTTGCATTATAGAAGGATATTTCAAGATTTTGCTTCGCAATTTTTATGTTGGGCTAACCATATCCCATGGACAACTGCTTGATTTTGCCGCCAAAGGGAATATTATTGAAATTGATCCTAGTTTTGCTTATAATCTATAGAGGGGATAGTAGGAGTACTTCCCCTACAAAAGGGACCACCCCTTACGCAAGAAGGAACCCAAATCTTAGAGAAATTATGTGAACGCAAAAATCTATTGAACCTCTTAAAAATGTTGGTGGGAATCTCAACCGCATGAATACTTTAATTACACTTTGCAATAAGCAGTTGGATGCTCCAGATCTAAAGATCTCCGAGCATGAAGGAAATCTCAAAGAACCTCCCGGATCCGAGCATCACTCCATTAAAAAGACAAATACCAAAGATGGCAATACTTAGATCTATTCTCGCTTTTATGCCTAGCTAGGGGCGTTAAACGATAGCGCTTGTTGGGAGGCAACCCAATTTTATTTTTGTTCCTTGATTTTTGTTCCTTTTTAGTATTAAATAATTCATCTAGCTTCTGTTTAGATGTGTTTTTATGTTTTAATTAGTGTTTGTGCCAAGGAGAACGTATAGGATCATCTTGGGTGATAGTTAATTTGATCTTACTGAAAAACAGAAACTTTTGCACACACGATAATAATTTTAATAAATCACAGGAACGTTTTTTTCAGTTGATTCTTTTTCCAGAAGATTAAGACACAAATTTCCTAGGACTTCCTATTTTGGTCGGATTTTTAGGGTTCCAGAAGTATTCGAAAGTTATAGATTACTACAGACTGTTCTATTTTTGACAGATTCTGGTTTTCGTGTGTTGTTTGCTTATTTTGATGAATCTATGGCTAGTATGGGTGGGGGTATGAACCATAGAGAAGTTGGAATACAGTAGGTTTAACACCAATATAAAAGAATGAGTTCATTACAGTACCTTAAAGTGGTGGTTTGTTTTCTTGCACTAACGGAGTTCATGAGATTTTCTGTTGAGTTTTGTGTTGTGAAGTTTTCAAGTTTGGGGTAAAGATTTGATGGATTACGGAATAAGGAGTGGCAAGAGCCTAAGCTTGGGGATTCCCAAGGCACCCTAGGGTAAAATTCAAGGACAACCAAAAGCCTAAGCTTGGGGATGCCCCGGAAGGCATCCCCTCTTTCGCCTTCGTCTATCGATAACTTTACTTGAGGCTATATTTTTATTCACCACATGATATGTGTTTTTCTTGGAGCGTCTTGTATGATTTGAGTCTTTGCTTTTTAGTTTACCACAATCATCCTTTCTGTACACACCTTCTAGGAGAGACACACATGAATCGGAATTTATTAGAATACTCTATGTGCTTCACTTATATCTTTGAGCTAGACAATTTTACTCTAGTGCTTCACTTATATCTTTTTAGAGCACGGCGGTGGATTTATTTAATAGAAATTATTGATCTCTCATGCTTCACTAATATTATTTTGAGAGTCCTTTAGAACAGCATGGTATTTACTTTGGGTTATAAAATTAGTCCTAATATGATGGGCATCCAAGTTGGGTATAATAAAAACTTTTATATAAAGTGCATTAAATACTATGATAAAATTGATACTTGATAATTGTTTTGAGATATAAAGGTGGTAATGTTAGAGTCATGCTAGTTGGGTAATTATGAAATTGAGAAATACTTGTGTTAAAGCTAGCAAGTCCCGTAGCATGCACGTATGGTGAACGTTGTGTGACAAATTTGAAGCATGGGGTGTTCTTTGATTGCCTTCCTTATGAGTGGAGGTCGGGATCGCACGATGGTTAACTCCTACCAACCATTCCCCTAGGAGCATGCGTAGTAGTACTTTGCTTCGAGGGCTAATGAACTTTTGCAAGAAGTATATGAGTTCTTTATGAATAATGTGAGTCCATGGATTATACGCACTCTTACCCTTCCGCAATTTGCTACCCTCTACGGTAACGTGCATTGCCCTTTTCTCACCTTGAGAGTTGGTGCAACCTTCGCCGGTGCATCCAAACCCCATGATATGATACGCTCTATCACACATAAACCTCCTTATATCTTCCTCAAAACAGCCACCATACCTACCTATTATGGCATTTCCATAGCCATTCCGAGATATATTGCCATGCAACTTTCCACCGTTCTGTTTATTATGACACACTCCATCATTGTCATATTGCTTTTGCATGATCATGTAGTTGACATTGTATTTGTGGCAAAGCCACCTTTATAATTCTTTCATACATGTCACTCTTGATTCATTGCATATCCCGGTACACCGCCGAAGGCATTCACATAGAGTCATATTTTGTTCTAAGTATTGAGTTGTAATTCTTGATTTGTAATTAAATAGAAGTGTGATGATTTCCATTAATAGAGCATTGTCCCAAGTGAGGAAAGGATGATGGAGACTATGATTCCCCCACAAGTCGGGATGAGACTCCAAACTTTATAAAAAATAAAAGAGGCCAAAGAAGCCCAAATAAAAAAAGAGGCCAAAGAAGCCCACCAAAATTAAAAAAAGAGAAAAAAAGAAAGAAAAGAGAGAAGGGACAATGTTACTATCCTTTTTCCACACTTGTGCTTCAAAGTAGCACCATGATCTTCATGATAGAGAGTCTCTTATGTTGTCACTTTCGTATACTAGTAGGAATTTTTCATTATAGAACTTGGCTTGTATATTCCAATGATGTGCTTCCTCAAAATGCCCTAGGTCTTCGTGAGCAATCTGCACACCCACTTAGTTTCTTCATACATTTATAGCTCTCGTGCATCCGTTGCATGGCAATCCCTACTCCTCGTATTGACATCAAGTGATGGGCATCTCCATAGCCCGTTGATTAGCCGCGTCAATATGAGACTTTCTCCTTTTTTTGTCTTCTCACATAATCTCTATCATCATACTCTACTCCACCCATAGTGCTATATCCATGGCTTACGCTCATGTATTGCGGGAGGGTTGAAAAGGCTGAAGCGCGTTAAAAAGTATGAAACAATTGCTTGGCTGAAACCGGGGTTGTGCATAATGGGAGCATTTTGTGTGACGAAAATGAAGCATGACCAAACTATATGATTTTGTAGGGATAAGCTTTCTTTGGCTATGTAATTTTGATAATACATGATTACTTTGTTAGTATGCTTGAAGTATTACTATTTTTATGTCAATATTAAACTTTTATCTTGAATCTTTTGGATCTGAACATTCATGCCACAATAAAGAAAATTACATTGAGAAATATGCTAGGTAGCATTCCTCATAAAAAAAATCTGTTTTTATCATTTACCTACTCGAGGACGAGCAGGAATTAAGCTTGGGGATGCTTGATATGTCTCCAATGTATCTATAATTTTTGTTTGTTCCATGCTAATATATTACATGTTTTGGATGTTTAATGGGCTTTACTATGCGCTTTTATATTATTTTTGGGACTAACCTATTAACCGGAGGCCCAACCCAAATTGTTGTTTTTGCCTATTTTCAGTGTTTCACAGAAAAGGAATATCAAATGGAGTCCAAACGGAATGAAACCTTCGGGAGAGTTATTTCTGGAACAAACGCAATCCAGGAGACTTGGAGTGGACGTCAAGAAAGAAACGAGGCGGCCAGGAGGCAGGGAGGCGCGCCCAGGGGGTAGCGCGCCCCCACTCTCGTGGGTCCCTCGTGGCTCCCCTGACTGACTTCCTTCACCTATATATATTCATATACCCTAAAAACATCCAGGAGCACCACGAAACCCTATTTCCACCACCGCAACCTTCTGTACCAATGTGATCCCATCTTGGGGCCTTTTCCGGCGCTCCGCCGGAAGGGGGATCGATCACGGAGGGCTTCTACAACAACACCATAGCCTCTCCGATGAAGTGTGAGTAGTTTACCACAGACCTTCAGGTCCATAGTTATTAGCTAGATGGATTCTTCTCTCTCTTTGGATCTTAATACAAAGTTCTCCTCAATCTTCTTGAAGATCTATTCGATCTAATTCTTTTTGCGGTGTGTTTGTCGTGATCTAATGAATTGTGGGTTTATGATCAAGATTATCTATGAACAATATTTGAATCTCCTCTGAATTCTTTTATGTATGATTGGTTATCTTTGCAAGTCTCTTCGAATTATTAGTTTGGTTTGGCCTACTAGATTTATCTTTCTTGCAATAGGAGAATTGCTTAGCTTTGGGTTCAATCTTGCGGTGTCCTTTCCCAGTGACAGCAGGGGCAGCAAGGCACGTATTGTATTGTTGCCATCGAGGATAAAAAGGTGGGGTTTATATCATATTGCTTGAGTTTATCCCTCTACATCATGTCATCTTGCCTAATGCGTTACTCTACTCTTATGAACTTAATACTCTAGATGCAAGCTGGATAGCGGTCGATGTGTGGAGTAATAGTAGTAGATGCGGAATCATTTCGATCTACTTGTCGCAGACGTGATGCCTATATACATGATCATTCCTAGATATTCTCATAACTATGCACTTTTCTATCAATTGCTCGACAGTAATTTGTTCACCCACCGTAATACTCATGCTATCTTGAAGGAAGCCACTAGTGAAACCTATGACCCCCGGGTCTATTTTCCATCATATAAGTTTCAAATCTACTTTATTTTGCATTCTTTACTTTCCAACCTATATCATAAAAGTACCAAAAATATTTATTATCTCTATCAGATCTCTCTTTTGCAAGTGGCCATGAAGGGATTGACAACCCCTTTATCGCGTTGGTTGCAATGTTCTTATTTGTTTGTGTAGGTACGAGGGATTTGAGTGTAGCCTCCTACTAGATTGTTACCTTGATTCTCAAAAACTGAGGGAAATACTTACGCTACTTTGCTGCATCACCCTTTCCTCTTCAAGGGAAAACCAACGCATGCTCAAGAGGTAGCAAGAAGGATTTCTGGCGCCGTTTCCAGGGTGGTCTACGCACAAGTAAAGACATACCAAGTACCCATCACAAACTCTTATCCCTCGCATTACATTATTTTCCATTTGCCTCTCATTTTCCTCTCCCCCACATCACCCTTGCCATTTTATTTGCCCTCTCTTTCCTGTTCTCCTCTTTTTCGCTTGCTTCTTGTGTCGTTGTTCGTCGTCATGGCTAGCTCATTCTTCCTTCCTTCGTCTCCCGATTTTGAAGTCCTCCACTTCAAACAAAGACAAGGAGAAAACTTAAAAGATGCTTGGTGTAGGATGTTAGAATCCTATCGTAGTTGCATTATAGAAGGAGATTTCAAGATTTTGCTTCGCAATTTTTATGTTGGGCTAACCATATCCCATAGACAACTGCTTGATTTTGCCGCCAAAGGGAATTTTATTGTAATTGATCCTAGTTTTGCTTATAAAATTATAGAGGGGATAGTAGGAGTACTTCCCCTACAAAAGGGACCACCCCTTCCTCAACAAGGAACCCAAATCTTAGAGAAATTATGTGAATTGCAAAAATCTATTGAACCTCTTAAAAATGTTGGTGGGAATCTCAACCGCATGAATACTTTGATTACACTTTGCAATAAGCTGTTGGATGCTCTAGATCTAAAGATCTCCGAGCATGAAGGAAAACGCAAGGAACCTCCCGGATCCGAGGATAACTCCATTAAAAAGACAAATACCAAAGATGGAAATACTTAGATCTATTCTTGCTTTTATGCCTAGGTAGGGGCGTTAAACGATAGCGCTTGTTGGGAGGCAACCCAATTTTATTTTTGTTCCTTGCTTTTTGTTACTTTTTAGTAATAAATAATTCATCTAGCTTCTGTTTAGATGTGTTTTTATGTTTTAATTAGTGTTTGTGCCAAGGAGAACCTATAGGATCATCTTGGGTGATAGTAAATTTGATCTTGCTGAAAAACAGAAACTTTTGCACGCACGAGAATAACTTTAATAAATCACAATAAAGTGCATTTCAGTTGATTATTTTTGCAGAATATTAATACACAAATTGCCTAGGACTTCCTATTTTGGTAGGATTTTTAGGGTTCCAGAAGTATTCGAAAGTTACAGATTACTACCGATTGTTCTGTTTTTGACAGATTCTGGTTTTCGTGTGTTGTTTGCTTATTTTGATGAATCTATGGCTAGTATCGGGGGGGGGGGTATGAACCATAGAGAAATTGGAATACATTAGGTTTAACACCACTATAAAAGAATGACTTCATTGTAGTACCTTAAAGTGGTGGTTTGTTTTCTTGCACTAACGGAGCTCGTGAGATTTTCTGTTGAGTTTTGTGTTGTGAAGTTTTCAAGTTTTGGGTAAAGATTTGATGGATTATGGAATAAGGAGTGGCAAGAGCCTAAGCTTGAGGATTCCCAAGGCACCCCAGGGTAAAATTCAAGGACAACCAAAGGCCTAAGCTTGGGGATGCCCCGGAAGGCATCCCCTCTTTCGTCTTCATCTATCGGTAACTTTACTTGAGGCTATATTTTTATTCACCACATGATATGTGTTTTGCTTGGAGCGTGTTGTATGATTTGAGTCTTGCTTTTTAGTTTACCACAATCATCCTTGTTGTACACACCTTCTGGGAGAGACACACATGAATCGGAATTTATTAGAATACTCTATGTGCTTCACTTATATCTTTTGAGCTAGACAATTTTGCTCTAGTGCTTCACTTATATCTTTTTAGAGCACGGCCGTGGTTTTATTTTATAGAAATTATTGATCTCTCATGCTTCACTTATATTATTTTGAGAGTCCTTTAGAATAGCATGGTATTTTCTTTGGGTTATAAAATTAGTCCTAATATGATGGGCATCCAAGTTGGGTATAATAAAAACATTCATATAAAGTGCATTAAATACTATGATAAAATTGATACTTGATAACTGTTTTGAGATATAAAGGTGGTAATGTTAGAGTCATGCTAGTTGGGTAATTATGAAATTGAGAAATACTTGTGTTAAAGTTAGCAAGTCCCGTAGCATGCACGTATGGTGAACGTTGTGTGACAAATTTGAAGCATGGGGTGTTCTTTGATTGCCTTCCTTATGAGTGGAGGTCGGGATCGCGCGATGGTTAACTCCTACCAACCCTTCTCCTAGGATCATGTGTAGTAGTACTTTGCTTCGAGGGCTAATGAACTTTTGCAATAAGTATATGAGTTCTTTATGACTAATGTGAGTCCATGGATTATACGCACTCTTACCCTTCCGCAATTTGCTAGCCTCTACGGTATCGTGCATTACCGTTTTCTCACATTGAGAGTTGGTGCAAACTTCGTCGGTGTATCCAAACCCCGTGATATGATACACTCTATCACACGTAAACCTCCTTATCTCTTGCTCAAAACAGCCACCATACCTACCTATTATGGCATTTCCATGGTCATTCCGAGATATTTTGCCATGCAACTTTCCACCGTTCCGTTTATTATGACACGCTCCATCATTGTCATATTGCTTTTGCATGATCATGTAGTTGACATTGTATTTGTGGCAAAGCCACCTTTAGAATTCTTTCATACATGTCACTCTTGATTCATTGCATATCCCGGTACACCGCCGAAGGCATTCACATAGTGTCATATTTTGTTCTAAGTATTGAGTTGTAATTCTTGAGTTGTAAATAAATAGAAGTGTGATGATTTCCATTAATAGAGCATTGTCCGAAGTGAGGAAAGGATGATGGAGACTATGATTCCCCCACAAGTTGGGATGAGACTCCGAACTTTATAAAATTGAAGAGGCCAAAGAAGCCCAAATAAAAAAAGAGGCAAAAGAAGCCCACCAAAATTAAAAAAAGAGAAAAAAAGAAAAAAAGAGAGAAAAAGAGAGAAGGGACAATGTTACAATCCTTTTTCCACACTTGTGCTTCAAAGTAGCACCATGATCTTCATGATAGAGAGTCTCTTTAGTTGTCACTTTCATATACTAGTGGGAATTTTTCATTATAGAACTTGTCTTGTATATTCCAATGATGGGATTCCTCAAAATGCCCTAGGTCTTCGTGAGCAAGATGCACACACACTTAGTTTCTTTTGATGAGCTTTCATACATTTATAGCTCTAGTGCATCCGTTGCATGGCAATACCTACTCCTCGTATTGACCTCAATTGATGGGCATCTCCATCTCCAGTTGATTAGCTGCGTCAATATGAGACTTTCTCCTTTTTTGTCTTCTTACATAATCCCTATCATCATACTCTACTCCACCCATAGTGATATATCCATGGCTTACGCTCATGTATTGTGGGAGGGTTGAAAATGCTGAAGCGCGTTAAAAAGTATGAACCAATTGCTTGGCTGAAACCGGGGTTGTGCATGATGGGAGCATTTTGTGTGACGAAAATGAAGCATGACCAAACTATATGATTTTGTTAGTATGCTTGAAATATTACTATTTTTATGTCAATATTAAACTTTTATCTTGAATCTTTTGGATCTGAACATTCATGCCATAATAAAGAAAATTACATTGAGAAATATGCTAGGTAGCATTCCACATAAAAAAATCTGTTTTTATCATTTACCTACTCGAGGACGAGCAGGAATTAAGCTTGGGGATGCTTGATACGTCTCCAACGTATCTATAATTTTTGTTTGTTCCATGTTATTATATTACCTGTCTTAGATGTTTAATGGGCTTTACTATGGAATTTTATATTATTTTTGGCACTAACATATTAACTGGAGGCCCTACCCAAATTGTTGTTTTTGCCTATTTTCAGTGTTTCGCAGAAAAGGAATATCAAGTGGAGTCCAAACGGAATGAAACCTTCGGGAGAGTTATTTTTGGAACAAACGCAATCCTGGAGACTTGGAGTGGACATCAAGAAAGAAACGAGGCAGCCACAAGGCAGGGAGGCGCGCCCAGGGGGTAGCGCGCCCCCACAATCGTGGGTCCCTCGTGGCTCCCCTGACCGACTTCCTTCACCTATATATATTCATATACCCTGAAAACATCCAGGAGCACCACGAAACCCTATTTCCACAGCCGCAACCTTCTGTACCCGTGTGATCCCATCTTGGGGCCTTTTCCGGTGCTCCGCCGAAGTGGGAATCGATCACGGAGTGCTTCTACACCAACACCATAGCCTCTCCGATGAAGTGTGAGTAGTTTACCACAGACCTTCGGGTCCATAGTTATTAGCTAGATGACTTCTTCTCTCTCTTTGGATCTTAATACAAAGTTCTCCTCGATCTTCTTGGAGATCTATTCGATGTAATTCTTTTTGCGGTGTGTTTGTCAAGATCCGATCAATTGTGAATTTCTGATCAAGATTATCTATGATGAATATTTGAATCTCCTCTGAATTCTTTTATGTATGATTGGTTATCTTTGCAAGTCTCTTCGAATTATCAGTTTGTTTTGGCCTACTAGATTGATCTTTCTTGCAATGGGAGAAGTGCTTAGCTTTGGGTTCAATCTTGCGGTGTACTTTCCCAGTGACAGCAGGGGCAGCAAGGCACGTATTCTATTGTTGCCATCGAGGATAAAAAGGTGGGGTTTATATCATATTGCTTGAGTTTATCCCTCTACATCATGTCATCTTGCCTAATGCGTTACTCTGCTCTTATGAACTTAATACTCTAGATGCATGCAAGATAGTGGTCGATGTGTGGAGTAATAGTAGTAGATGCAGAATCATTTCGATCTACTTGTCGCGGACGTGATGCCTATATACATGATCATGCCTAGATATTCTCATAACTATGCACTTTTTTATCAATTGCTCGACAGTAATTTGTTCACCCACCATAATACTTATGCTATCTTGAGAGAAGCCACTAGTGAAACCTATGGCCCCCGGGTCTATTTTCCATCATATAAGTTTCCGATCTACTTTATTTTGCAATCTTTACTTTCCAATATATATCATAAAAATACCAAAAATATTTATTATCTCTATCAGATCTCACTTTTGCAAGTGGCCGTGAAGGGATTGAGAACCCCTTTATCGCGTTGGTTGCAAGGTTCTTATTTGTTTGTGTCGGTATGAGGGATTTGAGTGTAGCCTGCTACTGGATTGATACCTTGGTTCTCAAAAACTGAGGGAAATACTTATGCTACTTTGCTGCACCGCCCTTTCGTCTTCAGGGGAAAACCAACGCATGCTCAAGAGGTAGCACATCTCAACCCGCGCCTTGCTATTCAAAAATTACAACGCGCGCGAAAACTCCCACCTCCTGTGAAATCCCGACAGGCGAAATGCCCGTGATACCCCTGAACTGAAAGAACTGCCTCAAATCGGTGGGGGGTACTTTTGTAACTTACCCCACATTTCGGACAAGTGCGTCCCTAAGCTATGATTCCCCACTCCCATCCCATCCTCCCACCCATTCGTACACCGAGGCCATGAAAACCCGTGAAGCCCCACACCCTCCTCCGTCCGCCATCTAGCCGAAGCCTCTTTCCCAATAACGTCGTCCACAGCAACACCACGATGTCCCTCCGCCATACCGAATGAGGATCCGTTGTCAATCTCGTCATCCCGCCAGTTCAACCACCCCGTCCTCCACCTCCTAGGAGCTGCCCCGGTGTTCCCCTCGTCTTTTGCGCCACCTCCATGACCACACCGCCGTCTTTACCTGTACCACCAGAAGAGTAGCATCATCACCATTTCCTCAGATGAAGCTGCGGCCTAATCGGCGCCACCAAAGAGGTTGTACACTAATCGCCGCATTTTCTTCTTGATTCAATCTCATGATGTTGCTGGCGCTCGGTCCCGAGCCAACACGGCGCGGCTCCATCCACGGTAGCGTCGCCAACCACTACCTCCACGACATCGCTCCCTCGGCGGTGACGTCCACATCAGTAGGAGTTGTTGCTGCTTTAGCTCTCGCTTGTGCTGCTCCTCTGATCTTGCTCTCGGTCCCTTGCCTGGTATGCTCTTGCTATTTCTCTTGCTCTTTCTTGCGATGCTGCTCCGATCTAGCTACACTTCAGTTGACTGAATCGACTTTTGGGTCAGTCGATTTTCAGGGGGTGG
>NC_057801.1:544401866-544417213 GCF_018294505.1 Triticum aestivum
CAGGGGGTGGGGGGGGGCTCGGCAGATTTAAGGAAGAACCAGCCGCAACGGGGAGGGGGGCTCGCTGGAGAGGTACCCCACTATCTATCTTAGGGTTAAGGGTGGGGGCGATGGTCGTCGGCGGTGGTGGGGCGGTAGCATGGGGATCGCCAGAGAAAAAGCTTGCCACGGGAGGGCCTAGAGGGATGGCCGGGGCTGCGGACCGATGGTGGGGAGCTGTTTCGGGGCGGGGCGGCGCACCACCGGCCGCGGGCGGTGGGGGCGACTGTTTGGCCGGTGGTGGATGGCGGCACAGGGGGTGGAGGTTGAAGATGAACTGCAGGCCCTTGATTTTGTATCCAACGGCTGGAAAATCAACTGACCAGAGATGAAAAAGTCAGTCGATTGACGTGTAGCCTCACCTGATGCTGCTACACGACCAGCTGCCCTGGCTCTCGCACGCGCTGCTGCTGCTGTTGCTACTGCTTTTCTGCTACTAGTGCATTCAGTTCCAACAGTAAAATTCAGTTTCGACAGCAAAATTCAGTTTCGACAGTTAAGTTCAGTTTCGACAATTAAATTTAGTTTCGACAGTTATGTTCAGATATGAACGGCTGATGTATTTTACATCTAGCATTTTTAGGTTATGTATTTTATGTCATCTATTGGAGATGCTATTAGAATTCCACTTAGGTTAACGTTGTCTCTCTTGTCCCGCTTCATCCTCGGCGTCGTACAACTCACCGGAGCTGCTCCAACGATGAAACCCTCCATCTCAACGGAGCAGTACCCCAGGCTCCATCTCCATACACCTAAGATCTTCTTCCCCTCCTCAGACAACCAAGTCAGTCGGAGCATCCTCACTGACCAACCCAATCGCATTGAGACCAACATGGCTTCGCCAAAGAGGTTGTACACTTGTTGCATCTCTTTTTTACTCTACATGTTATATATATATTGTCCACTGAGCACACGTAGTAACGTGAAATACGATTATTTTATCCTACTATGTGATAAGCAGTGAGGTACCAGGAAACTTAGCTATCCGTGATGGACTCTCTTGAACACCATCATTATTTATCTCTGCGCGTTTGAGCTATGCATTTGTCGATGGGCCTCGGAGTTGAGCTAGTAGGGCAGTGTCCTGGGTCCAAAGTAATAGAAGTAGCACAAAAACATTTTTTTAATGTAGGCTTTTCCTTGCTCAAGCCTGCCTACTAGAATCGCTAGTGCTTGAAAGGAAAAGTGAAGGAAAAACAGAGGAATTGGAAAGTTTCCTATGGTACTACTATTCATGAATTTGGTTCAAAGGAATGGAGCAAAGGAAAACTGTAGGATTTGTTCCTTTAGTGTCTCCTTGAAAGAAAAACCGTAGGAATTTTAATTTCCACTTGTCCTCCTTTTCAAATTGCTATTCATGAAGCACAAGACTAAGATATACACTAGTAGAAAACAGGGCTTTCGTCCAGGCCTGTTTAGCCCATTAGTCCCGGTTCAATCCAGAACCGGGACTAATGTGAGCATTTATCCCGGTTCGTGCGGCTAAGACACTAGTCCCGGTTAACCTGTGCCCTTTAGTACCGGTTCGTGCCTCAAACCGGGACTAAAGGGTGCGATGCCCATTAGTCCCGGTTCATACCTCAAACCGGGACTAAAGAGTAGACCTTTAGTCCCGGTTTGAGGCACGAACCGGGACTAATGGGGTTGAGACCTTTAGTCCCGGTTCGTGCCACGAACCGGTACTAAAGGTCCCATTTTCAAACTCTAACCCCCCCCCCTGTGGATCGCCTTTTCAATTTTAAAAAAATAAAAGAAAATGATGGAAATGTCAAAAACATAAAAGAAAATAAGTTTCCCATGTGATATGTGGTCTAGTTGTTGGGGAAATTTGCAAATGCGAATTTCGACTTTATTTGCAAAATCTCTCTGGAATTTGTGATATGTGGTCTAGTTTTTTATATGAAAAATCATCTACTCGAAAAGTTACATCCAAATTTAACCGGGGGAACCCCGTTAAACATTTTCAAAATCCTCAAAAACCTAACAGAAAAAAAGTTACGGGGCTTTTAATATCTAGAGTGGAAAAAATCGGAAAAATGACAAACTTTGGTCAAACCATGGTCAAACCATGGTCAAACTAATTATTCTAGAATATTAGTGTTAATAACTAATTTGTTCAGTTATTTTGAATTTTGGTCAAATCTGGTCAAACTGTAGTCAAACTGTGGTCAAACTATGGTCAAACCCTGGTCAAACTAATTATTCAAAATAACTATTGTTTTCTAAATAATTATTGTTTTTGAAAACAATAGTTTGAAACTCAAACAGTGAAATGTGTCAATTCATGCTCAAGCAAAATTCCTGAGGGTTAATAGGATTAACATCTTACTATTGTCAGGAAAACAACAAGTGCAGACTTGGAAACGAGGGAGAATAGAACCCCGAAAGTTAAGCGTGCTCAGGCTGGGTGAGTGGGAGGATGGGTGACCGTTCGGGAAGTTAGGTGATTTGGAATGATGAGGGTGATTAGAGAAGAGGATAAATTGAGCAGTGATGAGGGGTGCTGATTAGAGATTCACTAATGAGGGGTTAAAATAATTCAGAAATTTGAAAATAAAAAATTTCAAAAAAAAAATTCAAAAAAAATTTAAAAAAAAAATCATAAAATTTCCATTAGTCCCGGTTGGTGTTACAAACCGGGACTAAACGTGGATTGTTAAAGGCTCCACGTGGCCACGGCCTTTAGTCCCGGTTCTGGATTGAACCGGGACTAAAGGGGGGAGGCATTAGTACCGACCCTTTAGTCCCGGTTCACCAAC
The DNA here is from genome assembly GCF_018294505.1 of Triticum aestivum. Lineage (NCBI taxonomy): Eukaryota > Viridiplantae > Streptophyta > Magnoliopsida > Poales > Poaceae > Triticum > Triticum aestivum. The sequence goes on from NC_057801.1 coordinate 544,404,665, forward strand.
CGGGACTAAAGGCCCTTACCAACCGGGACAATAGGCCCTTTTTCTACTAGTGATAGTATCATAATAGCATTATAACCGTACATTTTCTTGTGGTTTGACTTAATCTCACCATGCTTCTTTGCATCTTGTGATCTTCCAATTCTTGTGAATCAAACACCCAGATTGGGAGAAATCCTGTGTTTTTAAATTCTCTATTTTGCACCTGCATTCCTATCCTATTACTGTCTATTTCCCATCCCTGCATTGTTAGAATCCTCAAATTCAAACAAGACCTTACACAATTACTTCTGTTACAGATATGTGTCAAAGAAAACCATGTGTGGTTTGTCCTGCTCCTGCGGTGCTGTGTTCCACCCCAGCTCAGCTGCTCCAACAACGGAAGGGTTCACCATAGTAGGGATCCGCTCTCCAAACTGTCTTTCGCTGCCTCAGATCTTCTTCCCTGCCGCCGGCAGCCATGACAACTGCATTACCATCATCAACTGAGCAGATGACCTTGAGGACTACACGAGTCCGCAAGAGACGTCGCACTCTTCCATGTCTGCTTACGTTATGCATCACTTAATATGATGACATGCTAATTTATCTTCGTGTTCACCTATTAGACTTCGAGTCAGGTCGAAACTAATGCTGAATCTTGAGTTTTTAAAAGGTTGTGGGGTACATATTGGGGCAGCAATCAGTACTACCTGTCTACTATCTAGTTAATCTCGGGTGTCTACTATGAGTTTCATGTTGGGTGCAAACAAACATTAAAGGATCCATTATATGTATTTTTTAACTAAAGCTATTATCTGCCTGCTATCATTTGTTTTGGGTCTATCCACAGTTTGCTACCATCACTCTGGATTTGTGCATGCACTCCTTACATAATCTCACTATGTTTTATTCCTATGCATGTCGGTTATTGTACGCAATGGAACTGAACATGAAGAGCAAAAGAGACGAGCCTTGCGTGGCAATAAAATTTCATGCAGACCTCGCTCCATGGTGGGCGCAAAGGCAGCCTCCCCTCCACCCATTTCGTACCGTAATAAAGAGGAAGATAACTGTTCTAAGGGGGATTCAGAAGGAGAAGACCACTCCTATTTACCCCAGGAGGTCTTTGCTCTAACTTGGCATGCTGATGTTGGTAATATCATGCATCTGGTGCCTTGCATTGCTTACTGTATACATCAAAGATGTCATCTGCTTAGTTTAGACATGCTTTGTGTCAATGCCATCTGTTTAGTTTTTTATCGTATATGTGAATCATCAATGCCATCTTGTTTAGCCAGGCATCATATATGTGAATTTTGCAATGCCACCCTGGTTAGCCAGTCATCTTATATGTGAATTATATCATGCCATAATTTTTTCTTACATGTTAAATTTGTTAACAATTTTAGTACATTCAATTACTCTTCTTGTGCATTAGCCAGCCATTCAGCACAGTCATGGAAAAATCTGGAGTGGAAACAAGGTCTTCAAAGCAAACAATGCTATCTGACGAAGCACATGTCTTGCTGGTTAAGGATAGCTCCTCAGAGGAGGATCCGGAGACAGATGACAAGTCCTATCCCCCCCCCAGAGGTGCATGCTCTAACTTGGCAGGGTTATGTTGCTCATATCGTGCATATGGTATTTTTCATTGCCATGTCATTTGCCACCTGTTTAGTGTCTAATTACCATATATGTGAATTATGCAATGCCATCTTGTTGCAAGACATTATATATGTGAATTATGCAATGCTATATTGTTGCAAGGCATTATATATGTGAATTATCCAATGACATGCTGTTTAGCCAAGAGTCATATATGTGAATTATATCATGCCGTCCTTTTTTTGTATTTCTCATTGCATTCGTCGACAATGTTTATATATTCAACTGCTCTTCCTGTGCATCAGCCATTTGAATTGGTGATGGAGAAATCTGGAGTGAAAACAAGGTCTTCAGAGCAGACAATGCTACCCGCTAAAGCAGATATCTTGCCGGTTACAGATAGCTCTTCAGAGGAGGATTCAGAGGCAGATCACCAGTCCTATTATCCCCCTGAGGTGTATGCTCAAACTTAGCAGGGTTATATTACTCATATCATGCATATGTTTTATTGCAATGCTTAGTATATAAATCATATATTTGAATTATACCATGCCATGATTTTTACATAGATAGCATGTATCTGAATTATGGCATGCCAACACATTTTCTAAAGACATAATATAGTTTTATCATCTCGTCCTATTTACATAGTCATCATATTTTGAATTATGTCATTCTATCCGTGAATTATATCATGCCATCATGTTTCCATCAACAACATGTTTGTGATTTATGGCATGCCAACCACTTTAATAGACACATCATATAGTTATATCATGTCATCCTGTTTACATAGTCATCATATTTTGAAGTATGTCATTGTATCCTATTTAGTTAGCCATCATACATGTGAAATTGTGTCATGCTATCCTGTTTAATTAGCCATCATATATGTGAAATTATGTCCTGCTATTCTGTTTGGTTAGACAACATAAATATGAATTATTTCATGCCATGTTTTCTTCCCTACTGTCCATTGCACCTGTCTATCTTACAATGTATGTACATTCAATTATTATTTTTGTTTCTCAACCATTTTAATTGGAGGGGGTGATGGTAATATCTGTGGGAGTAAAAACACGGTCTTCAGAAAAGATCGTGCTACCTGTCGATGCAGATAGAGCCACGGTTGTACTTACCCAAGAACCAGCCCCACCACACATAACCCAGACTCACGCAGATTGTACCCCTACCCAGTTGGACAGAGAACCAGCTACACCCCTTCAAACCCCAACCCCAGCAGATCGATAGTAACCTAGTTCCAGTTGACACAGCACCGTCTCCACCACAGAGCACCCAAACACGAGCAGTTAGTAAGGCAACTGGAGTGCCCAAAGCACGAGGACCACCACTCTGAACCCCAAGTCAACGCTTAAAGCAGCAGAAGAATTGTTCTCAGGTCAGGTTCCATAGCTATGGTTCATACTACTTTGCTCTTGCATCACTGTATTTACTCATACCAACTAATTTCAAATTTGAAGGATGCAAATGAAACTACAATGGCTCAACAGGTATGTTTTAACCTGTTTCTTTAACGTGTTTGCTGTTGTAACTTGCTCTATGTTGATTTTAGTTTCAATTGAATAAACAGTTATGTTCTCATGCCATGCACATTACAAGTGTTGTTATTGCTGTGTAGTTTCCCACACTTATATTTTGTATATGCTGCTTTGCCTTAAATAGATATGATTCAAACTGTGTCTATCTTTATTTGGCAAGAAAAACTAGAATGATATAGACCATACAGTGACCATACTACATAGATATATGTTTGTTTCTTGCTGCTACCATGTCCACCTTACTACTGAATTGGTTTACCAAAATGAGTTTCATATACTACATTGTAAACATGTGATGTGTTTGTTTGTTTCTCTTTTAGAATGCGGATAAAATATTGAAGAAGAGTACCCCGTTATGCATTGGTAAAGGAAGTAATGCAGATAAGGTTCAAGATAGTGAGACATCCCTGTTGGTCTCCAAGAAAGCTGGTAAAAACTATATTGAAGACACTGAGACAACCCCAAAGTCCTGTCTTGATGTAGTGTTCGAGTTACTGGCTACTACTACTGGCACCAACTCTTAAAACTCGCTGGCTGAATCAGTTCAGCTTCTTGAATCTCAACTTCAAGTTGAAAGACATCGATGAGATGTTATGCGACATGAAGCCAAAGGAATGAGGAAGTCCCTGCAGAATTCAGATGCATACTTTCTAGTGCAACAACAAGTGTTGGAGGATTTAAGCACCAAACAAGAGAAAGTGAATAAGCTTGCTAAGCATCTTGCCAGCATTATGGGTACCCATGATATTGTTTCTTGAGCTCTTCTCAGGTGGTTTCAGTTCTGGACTTATTTTGCTGCGATGTTTATTTGCACTGGTCGCCAACTTTGACAACTAGTGTATATGATATGCTGCTTTGTTCCCTATATTTCCACTTGTGGCAAACTTTGATGCCCAGTGGATGTAATATGTGTAATAGCCATGATAGCCTAGCGTAAGTTGCTTGCTTATTTATTTCCTTATTGTCTTGTTTATTTGTTTGCTTGTAGTTAGTGCACTTCTTTTTCCACGGTTTGCTAGTGGCTGCAATAAACTATTTTTTAACACTAGGCCACAATAACCATGGGCTACATATTTACTGTAGTTACCATGGGCCTCCTACGGGCCGTAGAAACAATGGGCCTTCTAAGGGCTGTAGAAACAATGGGCCTTCTACGGGGTGTAGAAACAATGGGCCTTCTATGGGCCGTAGACACAATGGGCCTTCTAGGGTCGTAAACACATTGGGCCTTCTACGGGCCGTATCATCAATGGGCCTTCTACGGGCCGTATGACCGATTGGCCAAACATGTGCCAATAACAGACTGCACTATGGCCATAAACGGGCTAGAGTTGGAATCATCCGTTCATGGGCCGACCATAACAGGTCGTCGTTAATTGGCCGTATTTGATGATGCTATGAAAATGGCCCAACATTTTAACGGCCCACAAATGGGCCAACTGTAACCACGGGTTGAATTTGGCCCACAAGCAGAAAATGACAATAACGGGCCATAAGTAAATGAATGCTGGAAATGAGCCCAAGAACAAATGGGCCCTGAGAAGGCCGAAACATAACATGGGCTGGAAACGGCCCAATGGAATAATGGGCCGTTAATGGGTATGAAGTGATACATTGTTCATTACGGGCCAGTTTCACCACGGGCCGTTAATAGGTATAAAGTGATACATTGTTCATTACGGGCCAGTTTCACCACGGGCCATTAATGGGCCAAGAGTTACAAAGGGCCACATATGGGCCAAAAGCGTCATGGGCCATACATGGGTCAGAAGTTAAAACGGCCTGGAATCATATTGGACGGCCCAGATGACGCTACTGGGCCTAATTCAGATAGGTTGTAACGGGCCCTGGGTTAGCGGGCTATAAATGGGCTATATGCGAACAAGCCATTAACAGGCTTTCGTGGGCCGGCCCGCCACCTTTTGACCAAGTCAAACGGGCCGGCCTTTTAACAGGAATGGGCTCCTTCGGTCCAATGAGTGGATGACATCTGTCCCAACGGTGAGCTGACACGTGTTTCCTCCAGCCAATGATGATTTTACACATGGAAACTCCCCATTGGTTGGGGCTGTTAATGGGTTATCGGTTCCAAAACCGGACCGGATAGCTTAATGGCGAGCCATTACGGTGGATGCCACGTGTCGGTCACCCTTGACAAAAGCACGTCTATGACGTGTGATTTATCATCATGGAAGTGGACACTTCCGTGATGATAATTTTGGTAATGTCATGGAACACTTCTACGACATCACAGGTATGACTATCTTGATTCTGTCATAAAATTGTCATGGATGTACATGCATGACAGAAAACGTGACCTAGTATGACAAACACGTATCATCACGGAAGTGTATTTTTTTGTAGTGTTGTGTAAAGCTTTCAGATCAAAAGCATGCTTCTGTGATTTATTAAAATTATGCCAATGAGCGCAGAAGTTTATGTTTTTTAGCAAAATCAAATCAACTATCACCATGGATCATCCCAAAGGTCTTATCTGGCTCGAACACTAATTTAATACATAAAAAGATATTTACTACAAAATTAATAATGTGTATACTCATAAAAACAGAAAAGAAAATTATTGGGTTGTCTCCCAACAAGCACTTTTCTTTAAAGCCTTTTAGCTAGATGTTGAGATTTCGATGATGCTCACATGAAAGATAATAGTTGATACACAAAGAGAGAATGCATCATGAAGCATGTGAAAAACACATCTAAGTCTAACATACTTCCTATGCATAAGCATTTTGTAGGCAAACATATTATCAAGTCAAGAAATATCTAGCATATGCAAAGGAGAAGAATAAAACATTGACAATGTCAACATGAAGAGAGATAATTTTGTAACATGAAAATTTCTACAACCATATTTCCCTCTCTCATAATAACTACATGTGGTATCATATTCGAATTCAACAGTATAGCTATCACATAACATATTCCCAACATTATCCACATGCATGCAAAGTTGACACTCTTCCAAAATAGTGGCATTATCATTAAATAAAGTCATGACCTCTCAAAGCCCACTTTTCATGAAAAATTTCATAAGATTGATCATTCTCCAAATTAATGGGGTCATTATTACCTAGAGTTGACACTCTTCCAAATCCACTTTCAATATTATCGCAAATATATTCATCATGAGGCTTAAATAAATTTTCAAGATCATAAGAAGAACCAACCCAATCATGATCATTGCAATAAGTAGTGGCCATATCAAATTTAGCATCCCCAAGCTTAGGGTTTTGCATAATATTAGCACAATTGATATTAATAGAATTTATAATAACATCATTCCAATCATGCTTTTCGTTCAAGGAGCTATGGTGAATCACTTCATAAATTTCTTTTTAGATTCACCAATTTATAGGAAAACTTCGTAAAGATAATCTAGTGCACCCAACTCACTAGCATTTGGTTCATCATAATTGGATCATTTGAAATAATTAGCAAGTGGATGAGGATCCATATCAATTGATTTTTAGCAAGCAAAGATGCAAGCAAATAGAAGGCACACGGTAACACAAGCAAAGATAGCAAACAAGCAAAAAAGGCAAACATAAAGAAGGCAAATATTTTTGTGTTTTTCTGAAAACGTTTTAGAAGTGGGGGAGAGGAAAACGAGAGGCAAATGGAAAATAATGTAATGCAAGAGATGAGAGTTTATGATAGATACTTGGTTGGCTTGATGTAGAAACTCCGGGCAACAGCGCCAGAAATTCTTCCTGCTGCTACTTGAGTTTGTGTTGGTTTTTCCCTTGAAGAGGAAAGGGTGATGTAGCAATGTAGAGATAAGTATTTCCCTCAGTTGAGAACCGAGGTATCAATCCAATAGGAGGCACAAGCAACTCTCCAATATATGCACCTGCACAAACAATCAAACACTTGTACCCAACGCGATAAAGGAGTTATCAATCCCTCCACTGTCACTTGCAAGGATGAGATCTGATAGAGATAGATATAAAAGAAATAGAAGTAAATAAAACTCAGTGAGGTATTTTTAGGTTTTTGCTTTTATAGATCTGAAAATATATGATGGAAAATAGACCCGGGGGCCATAGGTTTCACGAGAGGCTTCTCTCTTGAATACAACATACAGTGGGTGAACAAATTACTGTTGAGGAATTGATAGAAAAGCGCATAGTTATGGCGATATCTAAGGCAATGATCATGAATATAGTCAACACGTTCGTGACAAGTAGACCAAAACATTCTGCATCTACTACTATTACTCCACACATCGACCGACTCCTGCCTGCATCTACAGTATTAAGTTCAAGAGAACAAAGTAATCTATTAAGCAAGATGACATGATGTATAGGAATAAACTCAGGCAATATGATATAAACCCCATCTTTTTACCCTTAATGGCAACAATAAAATACGTGCCTCACTGCCCCTTCTGTCGCTGGGAGAGGACACCACAAGATTCAACCCATCACAAAGCACCTCTCCCATTGGAAGATAGATCAATGTAGTTGGCCAAACCAAATTAATTATTCGGAGAGAAATACAAAGCTATCAAATCATGCATATAAGAATTCAGAGGAGACTCAAATAATATTCATAGATAATCTAATCATAGATCCACAATTCATCAGGTCTCAACAAACACACCGCAAAAGAAGATTACATCGGGTAGAACTCCAAGAACATCGAAGAGAACATGGTATTGAAGATCAAAGAGAGAGAAGAATCCATCTAGCTAATAGCTATGGACCCATAGGTCTGTGGTAAACTACTCACAAATCATCGGTAGGACAACAAGGTTGATGTAGAGGCCCTCCATGACTGAATCCCCATCCGGCAGATCGCTGGAAAAAGCCCCAAGATGGGATCTGATGGGAACAAAGACTTGCGGCAGCGTAGAAGTATTTTTGTGGATGCTTATGCTGTTTGGGGAATATATTGGAATCTATAGTGCAAATATTAGGATTGGGGGACTCCTGAGGGGCCCACAAGCCAGCCCTCCTAGGGCGTGCCCTGAGGGCTTGTGGTCTCCTCGGGACTTTTCTGGCCCTCTCTCCAAGTCACGTAGTTGTCTTCTGGTCCAAGAAAAATCATCCCAAAATTTTTATCCCGTTTGGACTCCATTTGCTATTCCTTTCTGATAAATCCAAAAACAAGGGAAAAACAACAACTGGTATTGGGTATTAGGTTAATAGGTTAGTCCCAAAAAATGATATAAAATAGTATGTTAATGCATATAAAACATCCAAAACAGATAATATAACAGCATGGAACAATAAGAAATTATAGATGCATTGGAGACGTATCAGCGCCCCAGAGGAGGGGGCCTCGATCCCCCTGCGTGCAACGACCCAGAGTGCAATGGGTGATGGGACCAAGACCTTGGAGCACTTAGTATGTAGACCTGTGGGGACCTCTCTGTGGAGCCTAGGTAGGACTACAATGTGTTGATCTTTTGAGGCTAGGCATGGACCCAGGAAAGTGTGTTCGGCCAGAGTAATCAAGCGTGTTGGGTAATGTGGTGCACCCCTGCAGGGAAGTTATCTATTCGAATAGCCGTGTCCATGGTAATGGACACTTAGAGTGGTATCCTGATCTATTACAACTAGAAATGGATAGTTGAGATACATGATGGTTATGTTGGCTCCGTGATTGCTTTCTTGCAGGGAGTCAAGGAAGGATCTCTAGGAATTAATTCTACAACATGCTTGTTAAATGTTAAAATGCTATTCTATACTCTTCTGAATGCTGCAAGATGCTTGAAGATGCTAGTCTTTGATAGGCTAGGCTTTCCCCTCTCTGGCATTCAGCAGTTCTGTACACAAATACTGTCCATTCCTTTGAAACTGATGCATACTTATTATAGTTCTGATGTAAGTCTTGTGAGTACTTAATTTGGATGACTACTCACGGTTGCTTTGCTACCCTTTTCCCCCTATACCCGGTTCTTTGATCAGATGGTCGATCCCAGGAGTTATATGCTGCCACCTTCATCGACTACTACTACTCGGAGGATGCCTACTTCTATGTGGAGACCGCGACAACCAGGAGTAGTTAGGAGGTCCCAAGTAGGAGGCATTGCCTCTTCGATCATTGATATTTGTGCTAGCCTTATTAAGGCAGTCTTCTTTAACTTATATCTATACTCAGATATTGTTGCTTCCGCTGACACTTGTGTATCGAACTTTTGTATTCGAGCCCTCGAGGCCCCTGGCTTGTAATATGAAGCATGTATTATTTTAATGTGTGTCTAGAGTTGTGTTGCGGTATCTTCCTGTGAGTCCCGGATCTTGATCGTACACATTTGCGTGTATGATTAGTGTACGATTGAATCGGGGGCATCACAAGTTGGTATGAGAGCCGACAGCCTGTTGGAACCCCATTTCCAACTCTTTGGCCAAAGTTGAGTCTAGTCTTTGAAAAACTGATTTACTAACATGGTTGTTTGGCTTATGGGCCCACATCGCCAATGGTGGTATTAGGATCTTTTACTCCTTGTCTATACTCTAGGCCTCTGATCTCTCTTTTATTCAGGTTAAATGGTTTTGCCAACTATAACTCTAGGTTCTCATAAATAATTTCTCCCAGAGAGCCCCTTCATTCCAGGTTATGGCCTGCTTCACCAGAAGATTCCGATGATACCCTTCAGTATTTTCCCGGGACTTTTGCGATCGTCGCTTTTGCAATTCCCTACATCCGATATATCCTTATGGATAACTTCATACACTTGTCGTTCACACAATCATTCCTAGTTGCTCTTGTTCTTACAAGAACTTCGAATTATTCTTCGACTTTTAAGAATCCACTGTGTCGCCGCCTTGCGATTCTTTGCCACATGAATACATCTACGAATAATTCCTCACACTTATCAAGGATTTGTTCATTCCTAGTTGATCAAGTGGTTCATAAGATACTTTGAAATACTATCCGATCTTTCTGGTAATCCTCTCCAACTATTACTCTGCAAATACTTATCTGCTTGCATTATGGTTACTTCCCTATGTCTAGCAATACTCGTTAGCATCCCCCTTCATCGTAATTTCGAGCATTTGATTCGATTTGTTTGTGAATGCTCGTGATCATCGGTCCTCATTAGAATTCTTCCCTTGGTTCAGACATCACTCCGTACATGAGCTAGTTCTCGACCAGTCAAATTGCCGTCGATTGTAACCCTAAGTCTATTCAACTTATCCATCCTTTATCAGGGTGTTTGCTTCTGATCCCTTGATTTGGAAATCATAATTCCTTTGCATTTGAGCTTGAATTAGTCAGTTGTTTCTATAGTGTGATCTCCTTGCATTCCTTCTTCTTTTGGTTGAGTACCGATGCTCACATCAGATCCTTTGTTGGATTTTATCCTATAGCGTGCTTCATATTCAATAACCTTGTGAGCCTTTCCTCGAATACATGTTCTACTTTCAAGCTTGTATAAATTTTATCCTCTGCTTTCTCAACCATGCTCTACTTTCAAGCTTGTATAAATTACTCCTGAAGTTTGCGTTATATGTTCCTAAGATGCCCCTATGGGTTGAATCTATGTCTTCCCTAAATCTGTATGAACTCGAAAGTTATGCGAGTTATACTCTACTAGATTTTTGTCAGGTAAAATTTCAACGCTACAACTTCTTCGAAAGCGAGAAGTGAATGGAAAGTTGTGTGTTAGAGAAGTGGGAGTCGACCTTGAGCCATTATGTTAATGCCCATGGACCCTATGTGGAACTTATCATGGAAGCTTCTTGTAATAATAATAATCCCCTTGTGATAAGTTCATCTTGTATCTATGTTTGGTCCTTGCAACTGTGGTTCCGGCCATGATTTTTCTCCTTTGATTCCATTTCTCGGACAAGTTGAAGTACTTTTCTTCTTCAGATCATTTCACCTGTTCAGCCTCTACTATGATCTACCTTTGAGTATTACCCTCCGGTATCTCGAGAATATCATGGAACTACGTAACTTTTTATGAGTTCTTCATCAACGATTATTTCTCACCGATTCAAATTTTCCATGGGGTTCTAAGTTGTTAGACACTCAAAGACACCGATAACTAATTCGAGTCTACATTTTCCTTTCCATTGTTTTGTTTAACCTTTCTTGTAACCGAACATATGTGAGCAGTGATAATTCCCTGCTTATGTGAATGCCTCGATGTACAACTCCGTCAGTAAGACCCTGTTACTATTGTGGATGACATTTTGATAACCACTGATGGATGAGAACTTTGCCTATTGGTCTGCTTCGTTCAACAAGCAGGAAAATGGTTCTCTTCGTCCCATGCCCTTGGTACCAACGTTGTTGCCAACATAATTAACAGGCTATCCTCTGACATGCCTTGCTATCATGACCGTGCAAGATGTTAGCACCCTTCCTACTTTTACCCACATGGTGGGCCCATAACCCACAGCTCCACAGGATCTAAACCTGACTCTCCTGTACACACCAGTTTCTAAAGTTATTCCTCACGCTTGGCTTCGTATGAAAATCCCGAGCCACCTTCCGAGAGACGATCTATTCTGGTATCAGACGCAATACTTATTATCACTGATCTGAACCTCTTTTCACACCCTGTTTCACACATCGGAGGATTGTCTATCCGCTTGAAACTTCTTATTGTACCTTCTTTCTCTCGATGCATTTCATTTGTTCAACTCGAGAGATACTAATGAGTTCATTCATAAGATAATCCATATGATTACCCCTTATATAATCCTATCATTGTCGAGCCGCCCCTTACCTATACGTAAGTACGATGCAGACTCCGAAGAAAGTATGACGACTTCATCATGATGGCCATAAGCAGAGAAATGAAGAGATCAACATAGTGGATCGACCTCTTCGAGAAGGGCAACCAAGACCGAGAAGACCTATTAGAATTTCGTAACCAAATCCCTTCCCCCTTACCCCCCTCCTAAATCTCGGGACGAGATTTCTTGTAGTGGAGAAGAATTGTGATGCCTAGATAATTAAGTAACAGTAACCTCTACTAATGTTGCCACGTCACCACGATTATTGTTGTTAATGCCGCGATTGTTCAATCCCGTTTGAATTCAAAAATCAAAATCAAGTTAAACAATAAATGTTTTCAAACATAAAAACTAAAATATTCAAAGTGTGGCAAATAACCCCTAGATATTTTTCATGTTGAAACCATATTTTTATAAAGTATTTACATGCTCTTAAATGAATAAAGTGGTGGCTAAAAACAATTATCAAATGCTTTTAAATAATAAACAAATATAAACTATTTAACTAATGTGCCAAATTATTTGTGGCAGTGCCATATTTAATAATATAAATTTAGAGCCTAGTTATGTAGTTTACAAAAGCTAAAGACTAACTTATAATAAAAACAAAAGCAAATAAGTCAGAAAAGAAAAACACCACCCCCCATGGGCCAACCGGCCCAGCTGGCCACCCCAGCCCACCTGGCTAGCTC
>NC_057801.1:544417554-544447821 GCF_018294505.1 Triticum aestivum
CTCTACATCGCTGCCTACTGTCGAACCTCCTTCCTCGCCCCCGACGGCCTCCCCAAGCCATGTCGCCCCCTCTCTTCAGTGCACGTGAGCTCCCTGCCCTCTCCCCCTTCCTGCCCCTGTGCTCACCGTGCCTGATACGTCTCCAACATATCTATAATTTTTTATTGTTCCATGCTATTATATTACCCCCTTTGGATGTTTATGGGCTTTATTTTACACATTTATATCATTTTTGGGACTAACCTACTAACCGGAGGCCCAGCTCGTATTGCTGCTTTTTTGCCTATTTTCGTATTTCGAAGAAAAGGAATGTCAAACGGAGCCCAAACGGAATGAAACCTTAGGGAGCGTGATTTTTGGAACAAACATGAACCAAAGGACTTGGAGTGCAAGTCAAGGAACAATCGAGGCAGCCACGTGGGTGGAGGGCGCGCCCACCACCCCTAGGCATGCCCCCTATCTCGTGGGGCCCTCGGGCGGCCACCGACGTACTTCTTCCTCCTATATATACCCACATACCCCGAAAACATCCAGGGAGGCAACAAAAAACAATTTCCACCACCGTAACCTTCTGTATCCGCGAGATCCCATCTTGGAGCCTTTGACGGCGCTCCGCCGGAGGGGGAATCGACCATGGAGTGCTTCTACATCAACACCATAGCCCTTCTGATGAGTTGTGAGTAGTTTACCATAGACCTTCGGGTCGATAGTTATTAGCTAGATGGCTTCTTCTCTCTTTTTGGATCTCAATACCATGTTCTCCCCCTCTCTTGTGGAGATCTATTCGATGTAACTCTTTTTGCGGTGTGTTTGTCGAGATCCGATGAATTGTGGGTTTATGATCAAGTTTATCTATGAGAAATATTTGAATCTCCTTTGAATTCTTTTATGTATGATTGAGTTATCTTTGCAAGTCTCTTTGAATTATCAGTTTGGTTTGGCCTACTAGATTGATCTTTCTTGCAATGGGAGAAGCTCTTAGCTTTGGGTTCAATCTTGTGATGTCCTTTCCCAGTGACAGCAGGGGTAGCAAGGCATGTATTGTATTGTTGCCATCGAGGATAAAAAGATGGGGTTTATATCATATTGCATGAGTTTATCCCTCTACATCGTGTCATCTTTCTTAATGCGTTACTCTGTTCTTATGAACTTAATACTCTAGATTCATGCTGGATAGCGGTCGATGTGTGGAGTAATAGTAGTAGATGCAGGCAGGAGTCGGTCTACTTGGCACAGACGTGATGCCTATATACATGATCATGCCTAGATAATCTCATAATTATTCGCTTTTCTATCAATTGCTCGACAGTAATTTGTTCGCCCACCGTAATACTTATGCTATCTTGAGAGAAGCCACTAGTGAAACCTACGACCGCCGGGTCTATCTTTTATCATATAAGCTTTCAATCTACTTTTATTTGCATCTTTACTTTTCCAATCTATATTATAAAATACCAAAAATATATTTATCTTTTCATACTATCTCTATCAGATCTCACTTTCGCAAGTGGCCGTGAAAGGATTGACAACCCCTTTATTGCGTTGGTTGCGAGTTCTTTGTTTGTTTGTGTAGGTGCGTGGGACTTTTGAGGAGCCTCCTACTGGATTGATACCTTGCTTCTAAAAAACTGAGGGAAATACTTACGCTACTATTGCTGCATCACCCTTTTCTCTTCAAGGAAAACCAACGCAAGCTCAGGACATAGCAAGAAGGATTTCTGGCGCCGTTGCCGGGGAGGTTTTCGCTCAAGTCAAGACATACCAAGTACCCATCAAAAAGTCATCTCCCTCGCATTTACATTATTTTCCATTTGCCTCTCGTTTTCCTCTCCCCCACTTCACCCTTGCCGTTTTATTCGCCCTTCTTCTTTTTGTCTTTTTGCTTTCATGTCTTACTTGGCTCGTTTGCTCGTTTGGTCGTAATAGTTATTTATTTGTTGCTAAACAGAGAACCTAAGATCTATGGATCCTCATCTGCTTGCTAATCTTTTTAAGAGACCCAATTATGATGAACCAATTGCTAGTGAGTTTTGTGCACTATAATATCTTTATGAAGCTTTGCTCAAAATTTGTGAATCTGAAAATATGATGAAGAAATTTATGAAGAGATTCATGATAACTCCTTGAATAAAAAGCATGATTGCAATGATTTTCCTATAAATTCTCTTGATGTCAATTGTGATAATAATATGCAAAACCCTAAGCTTGGGGATGCTAGTTTTGCTATGTCTACTACTTGTTTCAATGAACATGATTGGGGTGATTCTTCTTATAACCTTGAAAATTTATTTAAGCCCCATGATGAATATGAAATTGATAATAATGTTTGCAATAATATTGAAAGTGGGTTTGGAAGAGTGTCAATTTTAGATCCCACATATTTGGAGTATGTTCAATCTTATGATATTTTTGATAAAAGTGGGTTTGGAGAGGTCAGGACTTTAGTTAATGTTAACCCCACTATCTTGGAAGAGTGTCAACTTTACATGCATGTGGATTGTGTTGAGAATATGTTATATGATAGCTATTTTGTTGAATTTGCTTATGATCCTACATGTAATTATTGTGAGAGAGGAAAATATGGTCATAGAAATTTTTATCTTACTAAATTACCTCTCGCATGTTGAGATTGCTATCGTCTTTTTCTTCTTCCTTGCATGTGCTAGTTTTTGCTTGCCTTGCAAATTTATTTGCTTATAATATTCCTATGCATAGGAAGTATGTTAGACTTAGATGTCTTTGTCACGTGTTTCATGATGCTCTCTTTGCGCTTCAATTCTTGTCTTTCATGTGAGCATCATTAAAATTATCAATGCCTAGCTAAAAGCGCTTGTTGGGAGACAACCCAATATTTTTCCTTGCTGTTATTCAATAAATTTTGCTTCTAACTTCTGTTTAGATGTGTTTTATGTTTTAAGTAGTGTTTGTGCCAAGTAGAACCTATAGGATAACCTATGATGATAGTTAATTTGATTCTGCTGAAAAACAGAAACTTTGCGTGCACAAATTTAGTTTTGTTAAATTACAATAACGTGATTTTGCATTGATTCTTTTTGCTCATGATCAATAAACAAAATTTCCAGGACTTCCTATTTTGGTAGGATTTGTAGAGTTCCAGAAGTATGCGTTAGTTACAGATTGCTACAGACTGTTCTGTTTTTGACAGATTCTGTTTTTCGTGTGTTGTTTGCTTATTTTGATGCATCTATGGCTAGTATTAAGTGGTATGAACCATAGGGAACTTGGAATACAGTAGGTTTAACACCAATATAAATAAATAATGAGTTCATTTTAGTACCTTATGTGGTGGTTTTTCTTTCTTTCACTAACGGAGCTTATGAGATTTCCTGTTTAGTTTTGTGTTGTGAAGTTTTCAAGTTTTGGGTAAAGATTTGATGGACTATGGAATAAGGAGTGGAAAAAGCCTAAGCTTGGGGATGCCCATGGCACCCCAAAATATTCAAGAATAGACAAAACTCTAAGATTGGGGATGCCCCGGGAAGGCATCCCCTCTTTCGTCTTTGTTCATTGGTAACTTTACTTGGAGCTATATTTTTATTCGCCACATGATATCTGTTTTGCTTGGAGCGTCATGTATGATATTAATATTTTCTATTTAGTTTACCACAATAATCCTTGCTGTACACACCTTTTGGGAGAAGCCTATTTGATTGAAATTTATTAGAATACTCTATGTGCTTCACTTATATCTTTTGAGCTAGATAGTTTTTGCTCTAGTACTTCACTTATATCTTTTAGAGCATGGCGGTGGCTTAATTTTGTAGAAATTGCTAGTCTCTCATGCTTCGCTTATATTATTTTGAGAGTATATTAGAACATAATGGTATTTGCTATGGTTATAAAATTTGTCCTAGAATGGTAGGCATCCAAGTTGGTTATAATAAAAACTATCATAAGAAGTGAATTGGATGCTATGATCAATTTGATACTTGATAATTGTTTTGAGATATGGAGGTAGTGATATTAAAGTAATGCTAGTTGGGTGATTATGAATTTAAAGAATTATTGTGTTGAAGTTAGCAAGTCCCGTAGCATTCACGTATGGTTAAAGTTATGTAACAAATTTGAAACATGAAGTGTCCTTGCATTGTGAATCCTTATGAGTGGCGGTCGGGGACGAGTGATGGTCTTTTGCTGCAAATCTATCCTTCTAGAGCATGCGTGTGGTTCTTTGTTTTTGATGACTTCTAAATTTTTGCAATAAGTATATGAGTTCTTGTCACGACCGACTATTTCCATAAAATGCTCATTGAGAAAATCGATCTTTAGATCCCATTATAGGAAAAGTTATCCTCACTGGTAGACAAATACTTGATAAACAGAAGACCAGTAGCATAAATATATTACAAGGTTGAGCTGAGGCTGCTCAACAAATTATTACAAACTCGCCAATATTTTACATAAGGGCGGTTATGACATAGGGGTGTGGTGGCATGCTACTGGCTCGAGGTAGAAGTGGTGGTGGATAACTTGACTCCTAACTGGAAGCTCATCGAGCGTCGAGGTGAGGCTCGATGATTTTATTTTGGGGTGGCGGAAGCGGATATGATACAGTGACCAAAGAAGAATCGCACGGGACTCATCTAGGCATCGGACTCGCTATCAAACTCTTCATCCATGAGATCGCCTTCATCAACATGTGGCCAAATCAACAAGCCAGGTGAGTACTTCGAAAGTACTCGCAGGACAGTTCGGACAAAAGATATAATAAATGTATGCATGAATGTGTCATGAACAAAAATGATGATGCTCATCTCAAATAATAATATTTTGCATGACCTGATAAATAAAACAAATAGCTGAAAACCGATCGGGTGTCTGGAGCGACACCTCGAAGGGTAAATGAATAAAGCTCATGCCGCAGTCGGGCGTCTAAGCAACACCACATAAAGGGCTTATAAAAGAAATGCCACAATTGGACATCTGAGCGACGTCACAGAAAGGGCTTGAAAAGAAATACCACAATCGGACATCTGAGCGACGTCACGGAAAGGGCTTGAAAAGAAATGCCACAGTCGGACATCTGAGCGATGTCACAGAAAGGGCTTGAAAAGAAATGCCACAGTCGGACATCTAAGCGACGTCACAGAAAGGGCTTGAAAAGAAATGCCACAGTCGGACATCTGAGCAACGTCACAGAAAGGGCTTATAACAAATGTAAATAACAAGTATGCCACCGTTGGACGTCTGAGCGACATCACAGACAGGGCTTATAATAAAATGTAAATAACAAGTATGCCACTATCGGACGTCTGAGCGACATCACAGACAGGGCTTATAACAACTGTAAATAACAAGATTAGTCCATCCACAAGAATAAGCTTTTAACCGGATTTTACACACATGTAGTCCACCGGAGTTTTGTCACTGAGGCTCATATCTGAGAAGATAAGATGAATATAGTACTTGAACAAGTACAAGATGATTTAAAGGATTTGAGACTCTGCAGAGTTTGTACTAACTGACCACAGCCAACGGATTTCCGTAGTCACGAAGGACTAGTTCCGTTTACGGTATTTCGGTAGAAACACATTTAACTAGTACACACCCATTCCACCTCACGATGCCAGGGATCACCCTAAGCAACGTCCAAGAAAAACTTTGAGACGGGGAGGTCACAACCTCGAATAGCATGGGATCAAATTTCTATACGCGCGCTCTAAGGGCTGCCCCCCTCTCGGTCCCAACCGAAAACACCCATGCCCCCTGACCGGATGACGGGCTTTAATCCAGGGCCATGGAACCCTCATCCCGGCCTCTCTACTTGGTGTGTACCAGGAAAATGGTTGCAACTTACTAAGCCATATTCCTTGCGGAAAACATGTGGCAGTACAAGGAAGGAAATGAATGGAAATATGATTTGATTCATGATGACACTGCTGTCAAATGGACTGGCATAAGACTGGCATGTCACAACACTGCCATCTTACCCATCCTCATGCCAACTCATGGCCATGTCAATATGTATCTAACAACATATGGCTTTCCAAAACTTACTTTCCATTTCTGTGCATGAAATATAACATTCAGAGATATGTTCATAAACATGCCATGAAATTCCTAAAATGCAAACAATGCAACAAACACTTCATCATATCAAGAGTTCAAACATGCTTGCCTGGTTCGGAGTAGTCGGAGCCTAACTGGGTGTAGTTCGCAGCTCCGTCACTTCCTCCGGAATCTTCGTGATCATCACGTCCTTCCGCGTCTGTGGGTGGTGGTGGTGGTCGCCGGCGAGCACTGTGTCGACGGCGGCCCTTGCTCCGGCGGACGGCATTTCGGGCAGTCGTGGACCTCGTCGGAGATAGCGGAGTGAATCGAGGTGGAGGCCGAGGTGGAATGAGGTGGCCGGAGTTGAGGAAGAAGGGCCCCTCGAGGCTCTTCCAGTGGCTAGGCGGGGTCTGGTGAGGTGGTGGAGTTGTGTGGGGGCGAGAGCAAGCTCGGGGGTGCTATTTATAGCCGGCCCGAGGCGGTTGCCGTGAACGGATAAGTCCGGCGAGTGATTACGGCAGCGCTGTGGCTGGACGGTCGGCTTAGGAGCTGGAGCTTCGACTACACGGAGCATTGGTGCCATTCCAGTGTCCAACTCAGCACGGGAGGGGTGGTTACGGCCAGTCCTCGACGGAACGGCCGCACGACACGTCAGCGGCAGAGAACGCGCTCTGTGCGTGCCAGGCCACGGCGACGGTGCTGCATGTGTGCGCTGGCAAGGAGATGGCCACGCGGAGCTCTCAGGAGGTTTGGGCGGTGCCGAACGGTGTTATGCCGCAGTGTTGTCCCCTGTCGGCCGCTACGGTGGTTCTGCCGCCGCAAAACACGCCGGCGCAGGCGGGCCAGGGTGCCACCGACGCCAGGAACGTGCCAAGCACGCGTGTGGAGCTCCGGACAAGAAGGAGGGGCTGTGAGCAACGTGCCAAGTGCACTGTGGACATGTGACTGAAACTCTGACGGAGAAACGACACTGAATCTGAATTTTACTGAAGATGAATAGAAATAGTGCATGCCAGGTGTTCGATAGAATGGTTTAGGCATGTAGGGATTTTTCCTTGAGCTGGTTTTTGGTGGAGGGGCCTCTCATTGCAGCTAGGGGTTGCCTGAATTTTGGTGGAATTTTTGGAGAAGTGTAGATATGAATTTCACCAAATTTTGCAAATCTGGTCCAAACTTGCAGAGAGTGAAATTTGAAATTTTTGAAAAGAAGAAGAGTAGATCTTGATGGTTCTAGGTTGTGGGAGCTAAGGACTATCCAGGGGATTTGAGTTGAGGTCAAAAATCAAATGTATTAAGGTACTTGCTTTGCAAATCACCTAGGCTCAAAATAAAGGACAAAAATGTTTTGGGAAAGGAAATAAATGGAATAAAGTCCAAAAATGGATTTTATTAGTTTGGACAGAATGTTTGGATTGTTCCAAAGTGGAAGGAGGGGTTTTGGGGAAGTTTTACCATAAGAGGCATGGTAAAATAAGAATGGATCAAAACCAAATAAAAGTCCAAAACCAAAAAGGTTTTCTTTTTAAAAGAAACTAAATCCAAGAAAAGATTTTTGAGAGGGCAAACTTAGAAGAGGGTTCTTAAGAAGGGTTTAAAAGACCTTCTTCAAACCAAGCAAGGCTCTTTCTGAAAACAAAAACCACAAAAAATTTGGAGTGTCACAGCACCTACCCCCTTAGGAAAAAACTCGTCCCCGAGATTTCAGCTGATCCTTAAACAGGTGTGGGTGCTCTGTCCAAAGAAAATCCTCGCTCTCCCAAGTTGCTTCATTCTTGGTGTGATTGCTCCACTGAACTCTGAAAAACTTGATGGTTTTCTATCGGGTCCTCCTCTCAGACTCTTCTAATATTTTTATTGGGTGCTCCCGGTAGGTGAGGTCTGGTTGCATGTTAATATTTTCATGTGATACTTGCTTCTCTGGGTTGCTCACGTACTTTCTCAACTGCGAGATGTGAAACACGTTGTGGATACCGGATAAATCTCCGGGTAGGTCTAGCTGGTAGGCTACCGTGCCTCTTCGGGCCACTATATGAAATGGTCCGATGAATCTTGGTGCTAGCTTTCCCTTAATCCTGAATCGTTGTAGACCCTTCATAGGAGAAACTCTTAGGTATACCAATTCTCCGGGTTCAAACTGATTTCCCTATGCTTTCGATCGTAATAACTCTTTTGCCGACTTTGAGCTGTCTTGAGTCGATCTCTAATCGTCTTAACTTTCTCCTCAGCCTCCTTGAGCATATCTGGGCCGAAGATATGGCTGTCTCCGGTCTCTGACCAATTTAGTAGGGTACGACATCTTCTCCCATATAGAGCTTCAAAGGGTGCCATTTGCAAACTTGCTTGATAACTGTTGTTGTATGCGAACTCTGCATATGGCAAACTTTCTTCCCAACTGGTTCCATAGGTGAGGACACAGGCTCTCAGCATATCCTCTAGGATTTGGTTTACGCGTTCAGTCTGCCCATCAGTCAGGGGATGGTATGCGGTACTGAATGCTAGTTGGGTTCCCAGTGCCTGTTGTAGGTGATCCCAAAATCTAGAGACGAACTGTGTGCCTCTGTCAGATATGATAGTCTTTGGGACTCCATGTAGGCAGACGATACGGGCAAGATAAAGTCTGGCCAGCCTCTGGGTGGTGTGAATTGTCTTCACCAGAATAAAATGTGCCACTTTGGTTAATCTGTCGGTTATGACCCATATGGCATCGTTTCCGTGTCGTGACCGTGGTAGTCCAACAATGAAATCCATTCCTATCTCGTCCCACTTCCACTTGGGTATCTTGTTTGGCTGTAACAGCCCGGCTGGTTTCTGGTGCTCTGCCTTGATACGTTGACAAGAGTCACAACATGCAACGAATGTGGCTATATCTCTCTTCATGCCATGCCACCAAAAATTTTCCTGAAGGTCTTTGTACATTTTTGTTCCTCCAGGATGGATTGAATACGGAGCTGTGTGACTTTCAGCCAGAATCTGCTGTTTGAGGTCCTTGATATTTGGTATGCAAAGTCTCTCTCCGTACCACAATATTCCTTGCTCATCTATGTTGAATTATGAGGCCTTGCCCAAACTCACTTTCCTTTTTATGCCATCAATGCTGGGGTGTCCGTGCTGAGCCTCCTTAATCTTTTCCATCAGGGTAGGCTGTATTTCCAGATTCGACACACTACCTTCGGTAACCATTATTAAATTGAGTCTGGCAAATTCCTGTTGAAATTCTGGCCTCAACTTTGGTATAATGTCATCGTCCGTGCTAGGATTCTGACTAAGGGCATCTGCCACAACATTTGCCATTCCGGGATGATAGTGGATTCCAACATCATAATCC
Source organism: Triticum aestivum (assembly GCF_018294505.1). Lineage (NCBI taxonomy): Eukaryota > Viridiplantae > Streptophyta > Magnoliopsida > Poales > Poaceae > Triticum > Triticum aestivum. The sequence goes on from NC_057801.1 coordinate 544,426,892, forward strand.
TTCACCAACTCTAACCAGCATTGTTGCCGTAAATTAAGTTCCGACTATATCAAAATATACTTAAGACTCTTATGGTCTGTGTATATTTCACAACGATTTCCAAGTAGGAAGTGTCTCCATTCCTTGAGTGCATGGATGACTGCTGCCAATTCTAAGTCATGAGTGGGATAATTCTCCTCATGCTTGCGGAGTTGTCTGGAGACATACGCAACTACCTTGCCTTCTTGCATCAATACACATCCGAGGCCTTTCCGGGATGCGTCACAATACACCTCAAAATTCTTGTGTATGTCTGGCACAATTAATACTGGTGCCGTTGTTAACTTGCCTTTTAGCTCTTGGAAGCTTTTCTCACATGCTTCCGTCCATTCAAACTTCTTCCCTTTCTTGAGCAACTGCGTCATTGGCTTTGCTATGGTGGAGAATCCTTCAATAAATCTTCGATAATAGCCTGCCATTCCCAAGAAACTCCGTACGTCTGTTACGTTAGCTGGTGGTTTCCTGCCAAGTACGGCCTTGACCTTTTCCGGGTCTACTGCAATACCTTCTTGGGTTAGCACGTGTCCCAGAAAACCCACCTGTCTTAGCCAAAATTCACATTTAGTGAATTTGGCGTACAGTTGATGTTTCCTGAGTTCTCCTAGTACAATCCTGAGGTGATCGGCGTGCTCTTCTGGTGTTTTGGAGTATATCAGAATATCATCGATGAATATCACAACAAACTTGTCCATATACTTCATAAATACTTTGTTCATGAGGTGAACAAGATATGCGGGGGCGTTGGTTAACCCAAATGGCATTACTGTGAACTCATACAGTCCATATCTGGAAGTGAAGGCTGTCTTGGGAATATCTTCTGTTCGCACTTTTAATTGATGGTATCCTGATCTCAAGTCAATTTTTGAGAAGACTTTGGCCTGAGCGAGTTGATCAAATAAATCATTTATTTGGGGCATTGTGTATTTGTTCTTGATTGTGACCATGTTAAGAGCTCGATAGTCAATACACAATCTCAGTGTTCCACCCTTTTTCTTGGCAAATAAAATTGGAGAACCCCACGGTGAGGAACTGGCTCGTATATATCCTTTCTACAATAATTCTTTTATTTGCTTCTTCAATTCTATCAATTCGGATGGTGCCATTCTGTATGGTTTCTTGTAAATAGGAGCGGTTCTGGGTGCTAGCTCAATGCTGAATTCTATTTCTTGGTCCGTTGGCATGCCTGGTAATTCTTCTGGGAATACGTCTAGAAATTCACATACTATTGGAACCTTGTTCAGCTCAGAAACGTCCACCTTGTTTAATCTCGGTTGTCGAGGTATTTGTCTCTCTTTGGCTGAAACTTTTATTTTCTCCCCGTGATGGTGTGTGAGAATTACGGTCCGGTTGAAGCAGTCAATAAAACCTTTGTTGGTGGTTAGCCAATCCATCCCTAGGATGACATCCAGTCCTTTACTTTCCAATACAATAAGGTTGGCGTAAAACTTCAATCCTTCAAATTCAATAACCACACCTTGACAGTAACTCTGGGTCACTTGCTTAATTCCAAGGGACTTGATGATCATTGATTTTTCCAAGGGAAGCATTGAAACATTATTTTGCAAAGCAAAACTCTTCGAAATGAATGAGTGAGAAGTTCCAGAATCAAACAAAACCATGGTAGGTATTATGTTGATAGGGTACGTACCGAGTACGATATCCGGGGCGTTCTGTGCTTCCTCTCGGGTCACATGGTTCAGGTGACCTTTCCGGTGGTTGTTATTGGGGTTGAAATTGTTTCGCTTTGGCACTGAATTATTGCCACCATTGTTAGGCTTTGGGGTTGAGTTCCTTGGCTTGGGCACTACTTGGCATAGTGCCCTTCTTCTCCACAAGCGTAACAAGTAACGCCTGGGCGATATGTGAGCTCCTTGTCTCTTGCATGGAAATTCTTGATTGGGCGTGAATTATCCGTCGGGGTTTTGTGTGTACCACCCTTTTGAAATTCCGTCTTCCTTCTGTGGTTGCGAGCAAAAGTAGTCTGGTCCCTTTTGCGTTTGCGGAAATCTTCCAGGCTACGTCGCTCATTTTCCAGGGTAATGGCCTTATCCACCAGTGTTTTATAATCTGGGAAGGTATGCACAACCAGTTGGCATTTAAGGGCGAGTGCTAGGCCTTCCAAGAATTTTTTCCATCTTCTTGCTCTCGGTCATGTGCTCTTCATTGGCGTAGCAAGATAGCAGAGTAAATTGGCTGTTGTATTCTGACACTGTCATGGTCCTTTGCTTGAGGTCATCAAATTCTCTTTTCTTGATTTTCCTAACACTCTTAGGAATATGTGCCCCATGAAAACCTTCCTTGAAATCCTCCCAGGTTATTTCGTTTTCGTTGGGGTGCATGTGCAGGAAGTTTTCCCACCACGATGCGGCTACTCCAGTGAGATAATGTGGTGCATACAATACTTTTTCACGGTCTGAACACTGTGCAATAATTAATTTTCTCTCCATGTCTCGAATCTAGTCTTCGGCCTCAAGCGGCTTGTCAGTATGAGAAAATGTTGGAGGACGCGTCTTCTGTAACTCGGATAATTTGGATTGCTGCTGATACTGACCACGGTTACTTCCCATATTGATGAATTGGTTCATCATTTCCTGGTGTTGTTGCTGACTCTGTTCATACAGACGACACACTTGGGTAAATGCTGTTTCACTGTCCTGTTGACTTGTCTGTCCCTGAGTGAAATTGTGGTTTTGCGGTGTGCCATAATTTTCTTCTGGCTGGTTTGGCATGGAGCGCGTCCAAGGACGAGACATCTTTCACTCTGGGGATATATTTTGTGAAACTCGTAAGACAAGAAAGAGAGTCGCAAAAGTCAAACAAATCACACATAAGACAATTTTAAAACTCCAGCATATTTTTGAAAATACACGGTTGCGCGCGGAGGACTATTACATATCTTACACGCAGGCATAATTATACATTACATCACTCAGGATATGCGTACATAATCCTGACATGTTATTGAAACTAGTGCACTTCTCCAGATCCTACATGATGCGCAAACAGGCTACTTCTCACAACCTATGTACATATACACATATTACACAGGTCGGTACATCGCATGGCGTCTACACGTACTCAGTCGGAGATGGTGAGGATCTCCCTTGGCCTGCCGAGGGTGAGACGCAGTGACGCTGGGGAATCGACCACCTCCTCGCTAATAGGTTCTAGACGAGGAACACTGCGCTGAGCTGATGGAGCAGGCGCCATAGGTGGAGTAACCTGAATATGCATGGGCGAAATAGGTGGGGTAGCACGTATGGGAGTGGGTGCAATGAGTGGTGCAGCGCGAACGGGAGTGGGTGCAATGAGTGGTGCAGCGCGGACGGGAGTGGGTGCAATAGCTTGGTTAAATTCCTTAGTGGTAGGCAGACGACGAGCAGTGGCGAGAATGGTAGGCGAATGAGAAGCTGAGGATGAGATAAAAGTCAGCGGTGGAGCGGTGTGCAGGAGTTCCCTCCTGTTGGCAGCACAGCCATGGACTGAGTCCATGCGTGCAGCTACGAGGTCGTCCACCATGCTGTCGAAGGCTGCCTCCAGGGCTCGGAGGTATTCGACAAGCATCTCAAAAGCCTCGTCTCGCTCTCCTCTGGTGCAAGAGAATGAGTAGTGACAGGTGTAAGGCACGTGGCATGGAAGGTAGCAGTAGCGACGACTCTTCATTGCAGGAAGGACATCCCGAAGACGAGCTATCGCCTCGCGGGCAGCCATCTGCATAGCATGCCTCTCAGTAGGCATGGCTCACCCCAAGAATCGGAAGCGGCGTATCTCAGCACGCCCTCCCCTGAATTGCACCGCGGCCTAGTGCTGTGTCAGACTGTCGTTGATCTTGTGTGGATAAAGTGTGAAGACTGGGCGCACGGATGGCCCCATCGTGACCTGAACGATGAAGGAGAGGAGCTTGACGAACCCCTCAGGCACGTTGGTGAACATCTGTGACTCACATTCGTTGCCAGCCATCTACAAAAGTAGCCAAAAATTCTGAACGATCAGATCATAAATTTTATGCTGACTGCCAGAAAATGACTACATTTGCAAAAACATGAATAAACTCTATCATGCTAATAACCAATTAGCGATCGCACCTAGTGGCTTCCTACGGTCAGCATGGCTCTGGTACCAAGTCTGTCACGACCGACTTTTTCAATAAAATGCTCATTGAGAAAATCGATCTTTAGATCCCAGTATAGGAAAAGTTATCCTCAGTGGTAGACAAATACTTGATAAACAGAAGACCAGTAGCATAACTATATTACAAGGTTGAGCTGAGGCTGCTCAACAAATTATTACAAACTCGCCAATATTTTACATAAGGGCGGTTATGACACAGGGGTGTGGTGGCATGCTACTGGCTCGAGGTAGAAGTGGTGGTGGATAACTTGACTCCTAACTGGAAGCTCATCGAGCGTCGAGGTGAGGATCGATGATTTTATTCTGGGGTGGCGGAAGCGGATATGATACGGTGACCAAAGCAGAATCGCACGGGACTGACTGGGACTCCTCTAGGCATCGGACTCGCTATCGAACTCTTCATCCATGAGATCGCCTTCATCAACATCTGGCCAAATCAACAAGCCAGGTGAGTACTTTGAAAGTACTCACAAGACAGTTCGGACAAAAGATATAATAAATGTATGCATGAATGCGTCATGAACAAAAATGATGATGCTCATCTCAAATAATAATATTTTGCATGACTTGATAAATAAAACAAATAGCTGAAAACCGATCGGGTGTCTGGAGGGACGCCTCGAAGGGTAAATAAATAAAGCTCATGCCACAGTCGGGCGTCTAAGCGACACCACATAAAGGGCTTATAAAAGAAATGCCACAGTCGGACATCTGAGCGACCACAGAAAGGGCTTGAAAAGAAATACCACAGTCGGACATCTGAGCGACGTCACCGAAAGGGCTTGAAAAGAAATGCCACAATCGGACATCTGAGCGACGTCACAGAAAGGGCTTGAAAAGAAATGCCACAGTCGGACATCTGAGCGACGTCACAGAAAGGGCTTGAAAAGAAATGCCACAGTCGAACATCTGAGCAACGTCACAGAAAGGTCTTATAACAAATGTAAATAACAAGTATGCCACCGTCGAACGTCTGAGCGACATCATAGACAGGGCTTATAACAAATGTAAATAACAAGTATGCCACCATCGGACGTCTGAGCGACATCACAGATAGGGCTTATAACAACTGTAAATAACAAGAGTAGTCCATCCACAAGAATAAGCCTTTAACCGGATTTTACACACATGTAGTCCACCGGAGTTTTGTCACTGAGGCTGATATCTGACAAGATAAGATGAATATAGTACTTGGACAAGTACAAGATGATTTAAAGGATTTGAGACTCTTCAGAGTTTGTACTAACTGACCACAGCCAATGGATTTCCGTAGTCACGAAGGACTAGTTCCGTTTACGGTATTTCGGTAGAAACACATTTAACTAGTACACACCCATTCCACCTCATGATGCCAGGGATCACCCTAAGCAACGTCCAAGAAAAACTTTGAGACGGGAAGGTCACAACCTCGAATAGCATGGGATCAAATTTCTATACGCGCGCTCTAAGGGGTGCCCCCCTCTCGGTCCCAACCGGAAACACCCATGCCCCCTGACCGGATGACAGGCTTTAATCCAGGGCCATGGAACCCTCATCCCGGCCTCTCTACTTGGTGTGTACCAGGAAAATGATTGCAACTTACTAAGCCATATTCCTTGCGGAAAACATGTGGCAGTACAAGGAAGGAAATGAATGGAAATATGATTTGATTCATGATGACACTGCTGTCAAATGGACTGGCATAAGACTAGCATGTCACAACACTGCCATCTTACCCATCCTCATGCCAACTCATGGCCATGTCAATATGTATCTAACAACATATGGCTTTCCGAAACTTACTTTCCATTTCTATGCATGAAATATAACATTCAGAGATATGTTCATAAACATGCCATGAAATTCCTAAAATGCAAACAATGCAACAAACACTTCATCATATCAAGAGTTCAAACATGCTTGCCTGGTTCGGAGTAGTCTGAGCCTAAGTGGGTGTAGTTCGCAGCTCCGTCACTTCCTCCAGAATCTTCGTGATCAGCACGTCCTTCCACGTCTGTGGGTGGTGGTGGTGGTCGCCAGCGAGCACTTTTTCGACAGCGGCCCTTGCTCCGGCGGACGGCGGTTCGGCAGTCATGGACCTTGTCGGAGATAGCGGAGTGAATCGTGGTGGAGGCCGAGGCGGAACGAGGTGGCCGGAGTTGAGGAAGAAGGGCCCCTCGAGGCTCTTCCAGTGGCTAGGCGGGGTCTGGTGAGGTGGTGGAGTTGTGCGGGGGTGAGAGCAAGCTCGGGGGTGCTATTTATAGCCGGCCCGAGGCGGTTGCCGTGGACGGATAAGTCTGGCGAGTGACTACGGAGGCGCTGTGGCTGGACGGTCGGCTTAGGAGCTGGAGCGTTGACTAGACGGAGCATTGGTGCCATTCCAGTGTCCAACTCAGCACAGGAGGGGTGGTTACGGCCATTCCTCGACGGAACGGCCGCACGGCACGTCGGCGGCAGAGAACGCGCTCTGTGCGTGCCAGGCCACGGCGACGGTGCTGCATGCATGCGCTGGCAAGGAGATGGCCACGCGGAGCTCTCAGGATGTTTGGGTGGTGTCGAACGGCGTTATGCCACAGTGCTGTCCCCTGTCGGCCGCTACGGTGGTTCTGCCGCCGCAAAACACGCCGGCGCAGGCGGGCCAGGGTGCCACCGATGCCAGGAACGTGCCAAGCACGCGTGTGGAGCTCCGGACAAGAAGGAGGGGCTGTGAGCAACGTGCCAAGTGCACTGTGGACATGTGACTGAAACTCTGACGGAGAAACGACCCTGAATCTGAATTTTACTGAAGATGAACAGAAATAGTGCATGCCAGGTGTTCGACAGAATGGTTTAGGCATGTAGGGATTTTTCCTTGAGCTGGTTTTTGGTGGAGGGGCCTCTCATTGTAGCTAGGGGTTGCCTGAAATTTGGTGTAATTTTTGGAGAAGTGTAGATATGAATTTCACCAAATTTGGCAAATCTGGTCCAAACTTGCAGAGAGTGAAATTTGAAATTTTTGAAAAGAAGAAGAGTAGAGCTTGATGGTTCTAGGTTGTGGGAGCTAGGGACTATCCAGGGGAGTTGAGTTGAGGGCAAAAATCAAATGTATTAAGGTACTTGCTTTGCAAATCACCTAGGCTCAAAATAAAGGACATAAATGTTTTGGGAAAGGAAATAAATGGAATAAAGTCCAAAAATGGATTTTATTAGTTTGGACAGAATGTTTGGATTGTTCCAAAGTGGAAGGAGGGGTTTTGCGGAAGTTTTACCATAAGAGGCATGTTAAAATAAGAATGGATCAAAACCAAATAAAAGTCCAAAACCAAAAAGGTTTTCTTTTTAAAAGAAACTAAATCCAAGAAAAGGTTTTTGAGAGGACAAACTTAGAAGAGGGTTCTTAAGAAGGGTTTAAAAGACCTTCTTCAAACCAAGCAAGGCTCCTTCTGAAAACAAAAACCACAATTTTTTTTGGAGTGGCACAGTTCTTTTGACTAATGTTGAGTCCCTGGATTATACGCACTTTTACCTTTCCATCATTGCTAGCCTCTTCGGTACCGTGCATTGCCCTTTCTAACCTTGAGAGTTGGAGCAAACTTCGCCGGTGCATCCAAACCCCGTGATACGATACGCTCTATCACACATAATCCTCCTTATATGTTCCTCAAAACAGCCACCATACCTACCTATTATGGCATTTCCATAGCCATTCCGAGATATATTGCCATGCCACTTTCCACCGTTCCGTTTATCATCATGACACGTATTACATTTGTCATATTGCCATTGCATGATCATGTAGTTGACATCGTATTTGTCGCAAAGCCACTATGCATAATTTTTCATACATGTCACTCTTGATTCATTACACCATCCCAGTACACCGCCGGAGGCATTCATATAGAGTCATATCTTGTTCTAGTTTGGACTTGTAATTTATGTGTTGTAATCAATAAAAGTGTGATGATCATCATTATTAGAGCATTGTCCCCAAAAAAAGAAAAAAAGAAGAAGAAAAAAAGAAAGGCCAAAAGAAAAAAAAGAAAGGCCAAAGAAAAAAAAGAAAAAAAAGAAGAAAAAGAAAAAAAAGAAAAGAAAAGGGGCAATGTTACTATCTCTTTTTCCATACTTGTGCTTCAAAGTAGCACCATGTTCTTCATATAGCCAGTCTCACATTTTGTGCTTCAAAGTAGCACCATGTTCTTCATATAGCGAGTCTCATATTTTGTGCTTCAAAGTAGCACCATGTTCTTCATATAGAGAGTCTCATATGTTGTCACTTTCATATACTAGTGGGAATTTTTCATTATAGAACTTGGCTTGTATATTCCTATGATGGGCTTCTTCAAATGCCCTAGGTCTTCGTGAGCAAGCAAGTTGGATGCACACCGACTAGTTTTTCTTTTGTTGAGCTTTCATTCATTTATAGCTCTAGTGCATCCGTTGCATGGCAATCCCTACTCCTCAAGTTGACATCAATTGATGGGCATCTCCATAGCCCGTTGACTATCCTCGTCAATATGAGACTTTCTCCTTTTTTGTCTTCTCCACACAATCCCCATCATCATATTCTATTCCACCCATAGTGTTATATCCATGGCTCACGCTCATGTATTGCGTGAAAGTTGAAAAGGTTTGAGATTATTTAAGTACGAAATAATAGCTTGGCTTGTCATTGGGGGTGTAAAATTTGGGAACATTTTTGTGTGACGAAAATGAAGCATAGCCTAACTATATGATTTTGTAGGGATGAACTTTCTTTAGCCATGTTATTTTGAGAAGACATGATTGCTTTTATTAGTATGCTTGAAGTATTACTATTTCTTATGTCAATATGAACTTTTATTTTGAATCATTTGGATCTAAACATTCATGCCACAATAAAGAAAATTACATTGAGAATTATGCTAGGTAGCATTCCACATCAAAAATTCTGTTTTTATCATTTACCTACTCGAGGCCGAGCAGGAATTAAGCTTGGGGATGCTTGATACGTCTCCAACATATCTATAATTTTTGATTGTTCCATGCTATTATATTACCCCTTTTGGATGTTTATGGGCTTTATTTTACACATTTATATCGTTTTTGGGACAAACCTACTAACAAGAGGCCCAGCCCGTATTGCTGTTTTTTTTGCCTATTTTAGCATTTCGAAGAAAAGGAATATCAAACGGAGTCCAAACGTAATGAAACTTCCGGGAGCATGATTTTTGGAACAAGCGTCATCCAGAGAACTTGGAGTGCAAATCAAGGAACAATCTAGGTGGCCACAAGGATGGAGGGTGCGCCCAGCCCCCTGGGCGCGCCCCCTATCTCGTGGGCCCCTCGGGCGACCACCGACGTACTTCTTCCCCCTATATATACCCACGTACCCCGAAAACATCCAGGGAGCCAACAAAAAACAATTTCCACCACCATAACCTTCTGTCTCCGTGAGATCCCATCTTGGAGCCTTCGCCGGCGCTCCGCCAGAAGGGGAATCGACCACGGAGGGCTTCCACATCAACACCATAGCCCTTCCGATGATTTGTCAGTAGTTTACCACAGACCTTCGGGTCCATAGTTATTACCTAGATGGCTTCTTCTCTCTTTTTGGATCTCAATACCATGTTCTCCCCCTCTCTTGTGGAGATGTATTCGATGTAACTCTTTTTGCGGTGTGTTTGTCGAGATCCGATGAATTGTGGGTTTATGACTAAGTTTATCTATGATAAATATTTGAATCTCCTCTGAATTCTTTGATGTATGATTGAGTTATCTATGCAAGTCTCTTTGAATTATCAGTTTAGTTTGGCCTACTAGATTGATCTTTCTTGCAATGGGAGAAGTGCTTAGCTTTGGGTTCAATCTTGCGATGTCCCTTTCCCAGTGACAGTAGAGGCAGCAAGGCACATATTGTATTGTTGCCATCGAGGATAAAAAGATAGGGTTTATATCATATTGCATGAGTTTATCCCTCTACATCATGTCATCTTTCTTAATGCGTTACTCTGTTCTTATGAACTTAATACTCTAGATGCATGCTGGATAGCGGTCGATGTGTGGAGTAATAGTAGTAGGTGTAGGCAGGAGTCGGTCTACTTGTCACGGACGTGATGCCTATATACATGATCATGCCTAGATAATCTCATAATTATTCGCTTTTCTATCAATTGCTCGACAGTAATTTGTTCACCCACTGTAATACTTATGCTATCTTGGGAGAAGTCACTAGTGAAACCTAAGGCACCCGGATCTATCTTTTATCATATAAACTTTCAATCTACTTTTATTTGCATCTTTACTTTTCCAATCTATATTATAAAATACGAAAAATATATTTATCTTATCATACTATCTCTATCATATCTCACTTTCGCAAGTGGCCGTGAAGGGATTGACAACCCCTTTATTGCATTGGTTGCGAGTTCTTTGTTTGTTTGTGTAGGTGCGTGGGACTTTTGAGGAGCCTCCTACTTGATTGATACCTTGGTTCTCAAAAACTGAGGGAAATACTTACGCTACTATTGCTACATCACCCTTTCCTCTTCAAGGAAAACCAACGCAAGCTCAAGACGTAGCAATGCCCCGCCACACCCGAAGACGCCAGAGCTCACGCTCGCAGCGCTGCTGCCCTTGCTCCGGTGCTCCCGCTGCCGCCCCTTCTGCGCGTCGGCCATGCCCTGCCGCACCCGTCTGCGCTCGCCACTTCTTTGGCTCCTGCCTGCGCAGCGCGACCGCCCGCGCCGTGCCCATCGTCACCACGCACGCGAACTCCCCGACAACCGTGCGGCCTGTGGCTGCCTTCTGCTGCTTCAATGTTGCGGCCCCGCACGTGCTTGCCGAAGCCCCCGCACCGCACCCGCACTAGCCCTCTCTCACCGGCTTCCGCGCTGGCTGTGCCCGGATGCGACTGGCCCGAGCCAGTGTCCAGCGGGCGCCCACGCCTAGGCGCCCATAGCTCCGTCAGCTCCTCGCCCGCTAAGTCCCCCGGCCCACTGACCAGGGGGCCCCATGCCCCTGTCTACTTAAAAAACTTGGTTTTAATAATAATAATAATAATAATAATAATAATAATAATAAATATTAATAAAAACAATTAAGTAATTAGTTAAAAGGTTAATTAACTTAATTAATTAATCTAATGAACTAGATTTGTTAATTTAAATCTGTTAGTTACTTGATAAGTCAATGACAAGGGGGCCCCACCCCTGTTGACCATTGAAACTTTGACTGGTCAACCAGGTCTCACTGGCCCACATGTTAGTCACTGTCTGGACTTTGCGTACACTGTGCTGGGTGCAACTAGAAATTTAGCATTTGTTTTCGAATTAAAAATAAATCCTTAAATTCATTTAAACTTTGAAAATTAATAGAAAACAATCTGTAACTCGGACGAAAAAGTTTTATACATGAAATTGCTCAAAAAACATGAGCATTCCGAATACTCATTCCGTTCGTCCGCCACACGTCCCTAGCATAGTGAAAGAGCAACCACCCCCCTCTGGTTTGTCTGTCTGAAAGTGCCAAACACCAGGAATACTTTCCCAGTTGTTTCCCCCCTTCGCCGGTATCACCTAGTACTACGTTAGGTCACACCTAGCCCCACTTATCATCATGTCATGCCTAGTGATGCATCAGTTTGCTTTGTATTTACTGTTTCTTCCCCCTGTTCACGCCGGTAGACCCGATACTGATGCTACCCCTGTGATCGACTGCATCGACAATGACCCCTCCTTCTCGTCTGAGCAACCAGGCAAGCAAAACCCCCTTGATCATTTCGGTATTGTCTAGTTCATTTTCTCTCATGTTTGCATTAGATTTTGCTACTGTACTTGACTGCTCCTATTCTGATGCATAGCCTGCTTTTGTAACCTGCTGTTGTACCTTACCTGCTCATCCTAAACTTCTTAGTATAGGTTGGTTAATAATCCATCAGTGACCCCTCACCTTATCCCAGTTGCCTCGGCCTAATGACCGATGACTCAATCACTGTGATCGACGTCCAGAGCCCGACATGTCACTTCACCCCTCTTAGTTGAACGACTCTCCAGAGCTACTATCAAGTGCCGAGGGTGATACCTCGTAACACACTCCTGGTGATAGGTCTGTAGTGTAGTGTAGATATTTGCTCGTGGTCATTGAGGGAGTCCTGGACTAAGGGGTCCTCGGGCGTCTAGGCTATGTGATATGGGCCGGACTAATGGGCCGTGAAGATACGGAATCATAGATCTTCCCCCGTGTCCGGATGGGACTCTCCTTTGCGTTGATGGCGAGCTTGGCGTTCAGATCATGCGTTTTCCTTTCTCTGTAAACCGACTCTGTACAACCCTAGATCCCTCCGGTACCTATGTAAACCGGAGGGTTTAGTCCGTAGGGCGAGAACAATCATACATGCTAGACATATAGGGTTTATCCATTACGACCTCAAGGTAGATCAACTCTTCTAACCCCTATACTCAACCAAGTCAATTAAGAAGGAACTAGGGTATTACCTCAATTAAGAGGGCCCGAACCTGGGTCAACATCATGTCCCCTGCCTCCTGTTACCTCCGATCCTTAGACGCATAGTTCGGGACCCCCTACCCGAGATCTACCGGTTTTGACACCGACATTGGTTCTTTCATTGAAAGTTCCATTGCATCGTCACTAGAAGGCTCGATGGCTCCATCGATCATCTACAACAACACCGCCTTGAGGGAGACCTTTCTCCCCAGCTAAATCTTTGTATTTGGCGGCTTTGCACTGCGCGCCAACTCAATTGGCCATTTGGAGCAGATCGACAGCTAAGCCCTTGGTCATCCGATCAGTTTTGGAAATTTGAACTATGTCGTTGATACTTGAGGAGACTTGATCTTCCAAGGGTTCACGACCTCGACCACATCTATGGCCTTAGATCCGGAGCACATCACCGAGTCCGAAGATGGGAGTTTAGAGCCCGCTGCACTCTCCACACCCATAGAGCTTAACATCGGAGAGATGGAGGGGGATCATTTCACCAGCAGACCCGGAGTCACACCAGGCTCCCTTTATCAACATGAAGACAGACTCACCCCTGAACACCAGCTCCGAACTCTGGAGGTCCGTGTTATGCGAGCTCGGCCGGGGAACTTCTATCCCGCCTTGCTCCACGGACTCTCGCTTCCCAGTCCAAACCTCACTCTTAAACGAGGCTCTGGACTTAATGCGATCTCTCGCCATTGCAGAAGGATCGCTGCCAAACTAGGCCCAACCCACACTAGGGGCTGAGAGCGGGGAATTTTACGTCCCACCCACCACCCACTTTGTAGCCACTTTCGAGGACTTGACCGACATGCTCGATTACGCCTCCAAAGACATCGACAGAATGGACGACGATGCCGAAGAGGAGCAAAGCCAGAACCCGCCATTTACCGGATGCTAGACAACCACTTCCACATATGATGTGTACATGGTGGACACAGCCAAAGAGGATGACAGCGATGGTGGGAAATGTCCCGTCGAGGACAAGCCTTCTGAGGCACCACCAAAGCATCAAAGCCAGCGACGCCGCTCGAAATCACGTCGTGAAAAAGACAGCAATACCGGCACCGGAGACAATAATACTTCGGATAACGCTGAAGACCAAGAAGCCCCTATTGAGCCGACATCCGAACAGGATGATTGGGAGGATGGGAAAGTTAACCCCGACGATCCCGTCGGGAACGAGGGCTCGGAGGATAGTAAATACCTTCCGATCTCCGAAGAGGATGAGAGCCTCGACGACGAAGACTTCAACGTACCAGAGGAACCCCTCGAACAAGAGCGCATTAAGAGCCGGCTAATAGCCATGGCAAGAAGTCTAAAAAAGAAGCGGCAGCAACTTCAAGCTGATCAGGATTTACTCAACGACAGATGGACTAATGTCCTGGCAGCCGAGGAATACGGCCTCGAATGCCCAACTAAGAGTTACCCAAAGTGCAGGCTGGTATCCCAATTCAATGATGAGGTCCCGGAACTTATACCAACAGCGCGTAACACCACGGACGGACCTAACCGGCCACCTCGTGGCCGGGACAGAATGACAACTCAAGCCGAACACCAGACCGCACCACCTCGCCCTCGAGGCAGAGATACAACGGTTGCAGGATACACGTACGACCTACGACAGGACCTGGATAATAGAGCCGGTCATACTAGATCGATATATGGATCAAGGTGGCGCGCACCAGCGCGAGAAGACGGCCATCAAGCCTGGCACTACAAGCACAACATCACTCGGGCCGAAAATCGCATACAGACTTCATCCGATTTGTGTCGTGATGTCACCCGATACAGAGGCGCCGCACACCCCCTATGCTTACCTGATGAAGTGATGGAGCACCAGTTCCCAGAAGGGTTTAAACCCATGAACATTGAATCATAAGATGGCACAACAAATCCCACAGTATGGATTGAAGATTTTCTTTTCAACATCCACCTGGCCCGCGTTGATGACTTACATGCCATCAAATACCTCTCTCCAAAACTCAAGGGATCAGCACGGCACTGGCTGAACAGCCTCCCAGAAAACTTGGAGGACGCCTTCAGAGACAACTTCCAAGGTACCTATGTTCGGCCCCCGAACGCTGATGACCTTGGTCATATAATCCAGCAACCCGGCGAATCAGCCCGGAAGCTCTGGACCAAGTTCTTAATAAAAAGAACTAGATTGTGGATTGTCCGTATTCTGAAGCCCTCGCGGTCTTCAATCAGAGCGTCCGAGACTAGTGGATCGCCCGACACCTCGGCCAAGAGAAGCCGAAATCCATGGCAGCCCTTACCGCACTGATGACCCGCTTTTGCATGGGAGAAGATAGTTGGCTAGCTCGTAGAAGCAATAGCACCAGCGACCCAGGCACCTTTGAAGCCAGGGGCGGCAATGGCAAGTCACGACGCGACAAGCACAAGCGTCGAAACAATAACAAAGACACGACAGTCAACGCCGGATTCTGTGGCTCCAAATCCAGTCAGCGGAAGAAGTGATTCAAAGGAAGCAAAGATGGTCCATCTAGTTTGGACGGAATACTTGATCAGCCTTGCCAGATTCATGGCACCCCCGATAAACCTACCAATCACACCAATAGAAAATGTTGGGTCTTTAAACAGGCTGGCAAGCTCAACGCCAAACACAAGGGGAAAAGGCCGCCCAGCAAGGATGACGAAGAAGAGCCTCGTCCACCGAACACAGGGGGGCAGAAGAAATTTCCCCCCAAGGTCAAAATAGTGAATATGATCTATGTCACCCACATCCCCAAATGGGAGCGCAAGCGCGCATTAAGGGACATCAACGCCGTAGAGCCGGTCTCCCCGAAATTCAATCCATGTTCGGCTTGTCCGATCACCTTCGATCGAAAGGAGCACCCGACCAGTATCCATCGTGGAGGTTTGGCAGCTTTGGTCCTCGACCCAATCATTGATGGGTTCCACCTCACGCGAGTCCTCATGGACGGTGGCAGTAGCCTTAACCTGCTTTACCAGGACACCGTCCGCAAAATGGGTATTGGTCCGTTAAGAATCAAGCCCACTAAAACTACCTTTAAAGGAGTAATACCTGGCACAGAGGCCCATTGCTCGGGCTCAATAACATTGGAAGTTGTCTTTGGCTCACCTGACAACTTGTGCAGTGAAGACTTGTTCTTCGATATTGTACCCTTCCGAAGTGGCTAACATGCACTGCTCGGACAGACCGCTTTCGCTCGATTCAATGCGGTCCCGCACTATGCTTATTTAAATCTCAAGATGCCCGGTCCATGCAGCATCATAACAGTCAATGGAAACATGAAACGCTCCCTCCACAAGGAGGAGCACACTGCGGCTCTCGCAGCGAAAGTACAGAGTACCCCCCCTCAAGCGGCACACCTCATCGACATCAAGCAACCGGACTTTGTTAAGAGAGTCCGGTTAGTCCCGCAAGCTGATGGCTCGGTACTTCCAGAGCTAGACTAGCAGTTTCACCTCCGTCGATCGCCGCGCACACCCGTAGAATTCATACCGCGCATGCCTCACTACGCACTGAAAATACCTTGGGCATCAATGGAGGCACAATACGGACAAGTCTATAGTACGGTTCGACCCTGTATGACCTTTCACCTTTCTTTGATTAATTTTTGTCTCCTACCACAGGTGCATTCGAACCTATATATCCTTTGGGCTTACAAGGACTCTCTTCGGGGCCGGTTTCGTAGGGGTAAACAAAGACCATTCCCTTTAAGGAACCCCTCTCTACAAGGCAAAAGCAGCGCAGACCAAACCATATTTAAAGAACCTATACTGAACGTTTCTCCTTATTATTATACCCCCGCCATGTAAAATGACTTTGGTGCGTATGGTACCCTCTATAAGATCATGTTTTAACGTTTCAATCAGATCCTAGTAAGTACAATTTTTCGGTATGAACTTTATTCATAAAATTGTACTTCGTCTCCCCAGTTGTCTCACTCACATACCTTGACACCCATTGCTAGGGGCTCTATACAGCCACATATGTGCTGCTAAACAAAAGCCTGAACAACTTTATAGCACACTTTGGTGTCCCGAACTTGGCATTATATGCATCGGCTCCTAATCATGTCTTTGGTCAATAGTTGGGTTGCCCAGCTCCTGTGTTTGCTACCTTACGTTCCGCTTGTTTGGCTAGGGTAGTAAAGGGAGAACTACTACGATTGTGTTTCTGGTTCGTCTAGTCAAGCACCTCAGTAGGGAAAGCCGAAAACTGACTGTCATGATGTGGCGAGAGCTGGTCAGCCACTCGGCGACTTACTAAATCTTTAAAGATTTTTCCGTATTAAACGAAGGACTATTTTTTCAATCATATATGTAACGCATCCGCATTTGGATAGCTGCATACGTACTAGGGGATATTTATAGCCCCATCAACAAACTCCTATGGCTAAGGGAGAACGGTTAAGCCGTATAGTCCGATTGCCTAGTTTGCCGCACTGACACCTCCATTACGGACCAAGACGTTGGGTAGAGAGTGCTCATGTGCCATTCCGAACACCCCCATAGCATTTACGTGGGGGCTGAAGCTGATGACTGGAAAACTCTCAGGAATACAAAAACAGCCGCACAGGAGGAAAGAACTTTCGGATAAAGGCACAAATATATCACAAAGCCTTAATATATATAATAAACACGCCCGACTCGTTCGGATACATTCATTCGAATATAATGTCCATTGAGCATTGACCCTCTATCAAGTGAGCACCCTCTAGGACGTCGTCTAAGTAATGCTCCAGCGTGCGGTGGTCCTTGCCTTCGGGGGGACCCTCAACCACGATAATGGCGGCCTTCATCTTCACCCAATGCACCTTGATGCAGGTGAAGTACATCCATGCACCTTCTATGCACACTGACCGTTTGATTGCATCAATTCGGGGCACGGCATCGATGAGTCGCTACACTAGCTAGGCCAAAATAGCTGCCCGAAACGGGTTCGGCCGGCCACAGCCAGAGTATGACCTCCTTCATGGCCGCTCCGGACAACTTCCGCAACTCAGCCCACTGCGCCATTTGGTCGTTCAGTAGCGCCGAGCGCTCCTGCACCGTGAACTGTGACTAGAACAGCTTCGCGGAACCCCGATCCTAAGTCACACTGATCTTGCATCTAACACCTCATATCACTTTGCGGCCTCATGCACGGTATTCCCACGGGTGCCACCTTACCTAGCCCGGGACCGTTTGCGCCTTTTGGCTCACGTATATGATTGTGTCGCTAGAATCCATATGACAGAGAATCCGGGCCGACATGACTAGTCGTAAACTCAAAGTGGCACAAACTTACAGGAACAGGCATACATGACCCAGCAACGAACATGTCGATCAACAACGTATGAACCCAAGTCATAGCGAGCTACAAGGACTTAAAGGAACAATGTGTGACATTTTCCTGAAGGGACAAACACAGGAACAAAGAGGACACATGCCGGCCAGCCTAAGTGTTCCGGAGCAGTAGCAAGCTACCATGGCTTAGTGGAAGCACCAGGTGACATTTTCCCATAAGAGAGGCTACCAAGAATAAACAACTAGGTTGTCAGATCCCACACATAGCAATACACATTACACGTACACATAACATGCAAGTATGTGTTGCACAACATGGAATCATAGCATAACTCAACAACTCATATAGATAAAGACTCATAAGAGTCAGCATAGCATTTATTACAAACAGGGGTCACATGACCCAACATTCAGAGCATACAAGCAGCAAGCGGAAGCATTACATGTCTGAGTATAGACAACTACAAATGAAAAAAGCTAAAGAGCCTGACTATCTAAAACACCCGATCAAGATCGTAGCTGAAGTACAAGCTACTTGTCGAAGTCCACGTGGATATGAGTGAGACCAAAGTCTCCCCTGCAAAAACAAAAATTAAGCAATGTGGGTACAAAGGTACTCAACAAGACTTACATTAGATCCTATCATACATGCATTTGTATCAAGAAGGCAATGTGGGGTTTAGTTGCAGCAAGCCATCTTGGACTCAGTGGCTAACCTGTTCTACGGCTACAAGTAACTTCTTTGAGGTGAGATAGTGCACACGAGCCCACTAATCACCACACTATACACTTCTATGGATTCATCCTCGTCTCCCTCCGAGAAGGCCATCCATAGCACTCACACTTGTCTTGAGCATTTTAGAGTATCCACTTCAAGTTGTCTATGTACCACGTAAGCATCCAAGAAGTCCATAACCGCGGACCCGGCTATTCGAATAGATCATGTTAACCCTGCAGGGGTGTAATTCTTCACACACGCTCTCGCCACTTACCGCCATGTACACGTCATGTATCTCAGAAACCTTCAAGCGAAAGCCTAGCGAGGATGTTGGCCATGATTTGACTAACCACACAAGACCCTAGTCCAGGTTTATCGCCTATTCGGGTTCTATCCGCAAGGGAGTCCGGCCGAGGTTTCCATCACGGCCCCAAACGATGTGAGCAGGGTTCCCAAGCCCACCAACCGGGAGCCACTTAGTACACTATGCCACATGTGCCTAGTCTATCCCAATCCCACCCTACCAGGTGCCACTTGGTAGAAGAATAACACTGCCTACAAACACCATAAACTAGTTGCGCTTCCTGGATAAAGATCAAGTTGGTTAATAAGTCGAGAGGGGTCGAGTTACCGGAACCCAATGTGTGGTAGTATCTAGCCATTGGACAACATACACAGAACTCAGTGCCTAAGGATGGTTCCAGTGAGACAACCCACTATGTACTCCTACATGGCCTCTCGCCGCTACCTTTACCAAATCGTGTTCACACAGTTCACTCTCAGCATCAAAACATAGCATAACACCCTAATTCATTCCCAATGAATCAGACCTTACACACTCTAAGCAATAGCAGGCATGGCATCGTAGGAATGCAACATGGCTTCAATCAACTCCTACACATGCTAGTGGGTTTCAACTATTTACTGTGGCAATGATAGGTCATGCAAAGGAATGGGTTCAACTACCGCAACACAAAGTAGCAGTTGAATCGTTGTTGTCCTAATGCAATAATAGAGAGCAGGAGCGAGAGAGTAGGATTGTATCAGAATGAACAAGGGGTTTTGCTTGCCTGGTAGGTCAACAGGGGGCACTGCTCCACAGACAGGTACTTTGGAGCACTCTCCGGAGCAGGACCTATCAAGAAGGAACAGTGTCGACAATCAAAACACAAGCATATGCAACGATATGATGCATGATCATGGCATGAAGATGTGATGTTGTTTGTGCTAATGCTGCTAGCATTCATTTGCATGAAGTCCATTTGAACCAAAGATTCAAATGCAACTCCAAAATAAGCCTTTATAAATGCCATTTATGTGTTTTCACCTATACAGTAGGTATAAGTTGGCTTGTCATTCATGAAACTAGTATAGATGGATAGATTGAATTTTTCTGATAATTTTTCATATATTAAATATTTCAATCTGAGCTACGTTGAATTTCTACGAATTTTTGAAGTTTATAACAATTTCTGGATTTTTCTGATTTATTTTAAAACCAGAAAAAGGTTAATTGTGGCAGCACTGCGTCATGCTTGCATCAGCAAGTCAACAACACTAACTGGGTCAAATATGACAGTGTGGGGTCCACACATCAGTGTCACAGTTAAGTCGGGGGGTTAAAACTATCCTAATTACATGATTAGTGGCGCTGGGGCCCAATGGTAAGTGTCAGGTGGTTAGGTAAGTGGTGATTAGCACTAAGCTAATCACCTAACGACGGGGCCCAGCTATCAGGCCGGCGAGGTCGTCGCCGGCGACCATGGGGCTCGGCGGAGTCTGCGCCACAGGCCGCGGGGGCGGCGACTCAGAGCACCGGGGCATAGCCCGTGCTCCCCTGCATCCAGGGGAGGTGGCAGCAGGTCGCGGGGGCGGCGGAGCTCGCCGGTGCGAAGCTCGCGGTGGTGGCCGGAGTTCGGCTCCGAGCAGGCGCAGGCTGTGGGGCATGGAAGGAGCTACGGGAGACGGCTTTGGACTGCTGGGGGGCTGCTGAGCGCGATGGCGTGCGCGGGTACGAGCTACAGTGGCTGGCGCAACAACGGCAACATGGACGGCGGCGAGGTGCTACGTCCAAGACGGTAGACAGAGCTACAACGCACGAGCGGCAAAACGGGGAGGAGGAAATGGAGCAGGAGCTCACAGTGGACTCGCAGGGCTGCTCGGTGTGGCCGCGGATGCGCTGAGGTTGACGGGGTAGCGATGGCGATCTCCGGTGGCCGGAGGTGAAGACAATGGCGATGGAGATGCTCCAGGGCCTCCCGCAGCGTGTGGCTCGACGGAGAGGTAGCAGGCGATGGTGTCGAGCTCTTGGACATGAAGAAAT
>NC_057801.1:544448141-544459123 GCF_018294505.1 Triticum aestivum
GCGTGGCGTCGTGTAGGACGTCCAGGGTGACGAGGGGGAGGCCAGGAAGGCAGGTGGCGTGGCCGGACGCGTGGCCACGCGTGCCGGCGCGTGCCCTTGTCCTCCTGGCGCAAGGAGGAGGACGACTGGCACGGCCAGCTAGCTGGGCCGGCCTGCTGGGCCGCACAGTGCCAGGCCGCCGGGTAAGCACAGGTAAGTTCTTTCTATTTCTTTCTGTTTTTCTTTTCTGGCATTTGTTTCTGATTTAGTAATAATACTGAATCATTTTATTTTCTTTTGGCAATTTTTGCAGGGACCTAAGGGAATAATCCAAAGCCCCTCACCAAAATTCAGAATTGTTGGGCAATATTTTTTATATATAAAAATATATATCCAATGCAAATAATTACTGTATTAATTCCAAAGGCCCAAAATAAATATTTATGAGCTCCTAAAAATATTGGTTTGAATTTTACCTCTGACCAATATTTTCAGACAGCAACATGAACATTTTCTTGGACCTTTTTGGAGCAATTTTTATCTGGGTCATTTCCAGAAATGATTTCTGAGGGTTTCAGATGTCCCTATTTCAAATTCAAATGGAAATTAAACACGATGCACACATGACTAGCTAGTCTAGGTCATACCAGAAATAGGGACGTGACACAGCTTCTCCATTGCATGCCCCTCCTGGGCTCGGTAGAATTGCGCAGCGTCGGCGGCGCTCTTCGGAAGATCCGCAAAGGCGTCTGGAGAACTCCATAGTCGATTAAGAAGGGCATACCTCTGATCGCCAAACTTAGACTGTTAAAGAAAGGGCTTACCAGCTGCTATATGTTCGGCCTATCGGATCTCCTCCCGAGCCACTCGGGATTCGGACCTTGCCTCTTGGGCTTCCTGAAGGGCCTTGGCGAGTTTGGCCGCCTTAGATTTATTCTCCTCCTCGAGGAGCTTGCACTTGCGACTGGCGTCTTTGAGCTCTTTCTCAACTTTGGATACCGGCTCCTCGAACCGGCGCCGGGTGGCCTGTTCGGCTTTCAAATCAGCAGCCTTTTTCTCAGCGGCTACATCACTCACCCTTGCCCCTTCGTTCGTGCGGGCAAGGACACCCCTGAGGGTCTCGACCTCAGAAGCGCCATCTGAAATTATGCATATAGCGGCACGTAAGCTTCAACTTAGCATTTGGAAACTAATTCAATTCTTTATGGAGTACTTGAAACATACCCTGCGCCTCGTCGAGCGGCTTATTAATCTGGATATTTTCCTCATCGACCAGTTGTAGTTTCCTCTTCAGTTTGGAAACTTCGGCTGCCTGAGCGGTTGCTGCTAATAGTGAAGCCTGTTTTTTATCAAACAGATAACTATGTTATTTCCGGCGGATATCTATAGATCCTCTGTTCACCCTCCTTCTTGGGCCAAACAGAGTCTCAAGGGCTACTATCTATATACAGGCAGATTTTTCATATGGAAAGCGGCTAAAGACATTACATCACATACCTTGAAGCCTGTTAGTAGGCTCGTGAAGGCTTCATTCAGCCCACTCTTAGCAGACTGAACCTTCTCAACCACCATACCCATCAAGGTACGGTGCTCCTCCAAGGCGGATGCACTTTGCAGAGCATCCCTCAGCATGTTCGGCGCCTCTGCATTAGTAGAGGTCGCCCCCGAAATAGCCGTTTCCCCTTCCAGCTACTGAGTCGATTCCGGAACCATTTGAGTCTCTAGAATAGTATCCGGCCGGGGGTCGGATAATCCAGGACCTCTGTAGCCGGACTCGATGATTGTTGCGCCCCTCATGTTCTCGGCAGCCAAGGCATTATCCTCTAGCGCCGTCTTGGTCCCCTCTTGCACTTCTCCGAACCCCAGAGAAATCCTTTGGGACGACACCTCGGTGTCATCCGCCCTAGGAGGTGGGGAAGCTTGTGGAGGCATCTCGCTCTCCATCTTCTCGGGTGAAAGATCCCCCGATGATGATGATTCTTGGGGGATGTCACGGGCCGGACTGAAACACGAATTTTTTTATTATTCTTATAATCTATAAAAAGATTAGATATATGTAAGGCATCTTAAGGTACTTACGATTCGGCAAGGGGCTTGGCTCGGGGGCAGTACATGGGGACAGCTTCGATGCCCAAATTCGAATCATCCGAGAGGGATATCTTTCCCCTCTTGGACGCCCCCTACTCCGGATCTATGGAGACCGTCCTCTTTTTCCCTCTGGGAGAAGGGTTCTCTTCTTCCTCCTCCTCCACCTCGTCCTCATCTTCATCTCCCTCGTGAGAGGAAGGAGCTTCAGTTCCTCCGGACACATCGCCCAAAGTTTCTTCGTGATGGAGGCCACCTTCGGCCTCCTTGCTCATCTTATTCTTGTCCTTCTTGACCAGCGCCTGGTAGGGCGCCGAGACCGGCATCATCATTAACAGAGGCTTGGCTGGGTTTTCAGGGAGCGAGGCCAGACACTTAATCCGCTCCGCCTTCTTCATCCAGTCCTATTCAGGAAATGGAAGTTTTTAGTACCCCTCCCTAAGATCAACAAGCTAAGTAATGTTCGGAAATATGGTACTTACTGGGGATGCTGGATTGTTGCAGTCAAGGCCGATGTCATCAGACGTCCTTGGCCACGTCTTCTGCTTCTTGAAGAGCAGCTTCAAGATCCCTTTGTGCGCCGTGCCAAAGAATCACTGTAGGGTTCGTGGCCCTTCCGGATAAAACTCCCACAGTTTGGAAGGCCGTCGTTGGCAGGGAGAGCTTGGCGGATGAGCATCACCTGAATCACATCAGCAAGGGTGATGTCCTTTTTTATCATACTCTTGATACGCTTCTGCAGCGTCCACACTTCATCAAGGGACCCCTAATCTAGTGTTGGAAATATGCCCTAGAGGCAATAATAAAATGATTATTATTATATTTCCTCGTTCATGATAATTGTCTATTATTCATGCTATAATTGTGTTATCAGGAAATCGTAATACATGTGTGAATACATAGACCATAACATGTCCCTAGTGAGCCTCTAGTTGACTAGCTCGTTGATCAACGATAGTCATGGTTTCCTGACTATGGACATTGGATGTCATTGATAACGGGATCACATCATTAGGAGAATGATGTGATGGACAAGACCCAATCCTAAGCATAGCACAAGATCGTGTAGTTCGTCTGCTAGAGCTTTTCCAATGTCAAGTATCATTTCCTTAGACCATGAGATCGTGTATCTCCCGGATGCCGTAGGAGTGCTTTGGGTGCACCAAATGTCACAACGTAACTGGGTGACTATAAAGGTGTACTACAGGTATCTCCGAAAGTGTTTGTTGGGTTGACACGGATCGAGACTCGGATTTGTCACTCCGTATGACGGAGAGGTATCTCTGGGCCCACTCGGTAATGCATCATCATAATGAGCTCAAAGTGACTAAGTGGTTGGTCACAGGATCATGCATTATGGTACGAGTAAAGTGACTTGCCGGTAACGAGATTGAACGAGGTATTGGGATACTGACGATCGAATCTCGGGCAAGTAACATACCGATTGACAAAGGGAATTGAATACGGGATTACTTGAATCCTCGACATCGTGGTTCATTCGATGATATTATTGTGGAACATGTGGGAGCCAACTTGGGTATCCAGATACCGCTGTTGGTTATTGGCCGGAGAGTCGTCTCGGTCATGTCTGCATGTCTCCCGAACCCGTAGGGTCTACACACTTAAGGTTCGGTGACGCTAAGGTTGTAGAGATACTAGTATGCGGTAACCTGAAAGTTGTTCGGAGTCCCGGATGAGCTCCCGGACATCACGAGGAGTTCCGGAATGGTCCGGAGGTGAAGAATTATATATAGGAAGTCCAGTTTTGGCCATCGGGAAAGTTTCGGGGGTCACCGGTATTGTACCGGGACCACCGGAAGGGTCTCGGGGGTCCACGGGGTGGGGCCACCTATCCCGGAGGGCCCCATGGGTTGAAGTGGGAGGGGAACCAGCCCCTGGTGGGCTGGTGCGGCCCCCTTGGGCCTCCCCCTGCGCCTAGGGTTGGAAACCCTAGGGGTGGGGGGCGCCCCACTTGGCTTGGGGGGCAAGCCACCCCCTTGGCCGCCGCCCCCCTTGAGATCCAATCTCTAGGGGGCCGGCGCCCCCCCTAGGGCCCCTATATAAAGAGGGGGGAGGGACGGCTATGCACCCCTTCTCTTGGCGCCTCCCTCTCCCTCTGCAACACCTCTCCCTCTCGTAGAGCTTGGCGAAGCCCTGCCGAGATCGCCGCTACTTCCACCACCACGCCATCGTGCTGCTGGATCTCCATCAACCTCTCCCTCCCCCTTGCTGGATCAAGAAGCAGGAGACATCTTCCCCAACCGTACGTGTGTTGAACGCGGAGGTGCCATCCGTTCGACGCTAGGATCTCCGGTGATTTGGATCGCGACGAGTACGACTCCCTCAACCCCTTTCTCTTCAACGCTTCCGCGCGTGATCTACAAGGGTATGTAGATGCACTCCTCTCTCTCGTTGCTAGATGACTCCATAGATTGATCTTGATGAAGCTTAGACATTTTTTATTTTCTGCAACGTTCCCCAACATCTAGACCCTTGTTGGTCCAGGATGCGAGTCGCAGCGAAGGTCCAGATCTAAAGGCAGGAGCAGCGGCCACTTAGTGCCGCGGGGTTCGGTGATGTAGAACCACTCCTGCTGCCATACGTTAACTGTATCTACAAATCTCCCTTTGGGCCAGGTAACATGGTAGAGCTTGCTCACCATGAGGCCGCCGCACTCGGCGCGTTGGCCCTAAACTACCTTCGGCTTCACATTAAAAACCTTGAGCCATAAGCCGAAGTGTGGGGGGCGCAGAGGAATACCTCACACACGATGATAAACGCCGAGATGTGGAGGAAGGAATTCGGGGCCAGATCATGGAAATCCAGCCCGTAGTAGTACATGAGACCTCGGACGAAGGGGTGAAGGGCAAACCCAAGCCCTTGGAGGAAGTGGGGGATAAAAACCACCCTCTCACTGAGCTCTTGGGTGGGGATGACCTGCCCCAGGGTTGGAAGCCTGTGTTTAATCTCTGCCGTCAGGTACCTCGCCTCACGTAGATCTTTGTTGTCCTTCTCCGTTATGGAGGAGGCCATCCACTTGTCCTGGGAGCTGGATCCGGTCATTGCTGGAGGAGTTGGGGCAGAGGGAAATTTAGAACTTGGGCAGTGGAGCTCGGGGACGTCAAGGCAGAGGAAGAAGAGGGCGGCAGGTGAATAGACGGGTCTTTGTCCTCTTATAGAGGCAGTGAATATCAAGTGTCCCCTCGTAAGCCTTAAACCTCGCCTATTCCCAAGGAGATGCGCGAACAACACGGTTGGATTACCCAAACCCTCGTTGATGAGGATCCCGTGATAAGGTGGTACGATCTCTGCTTTGACAAGACGTGTCGATGGCTGTGCCTCGAAACACGAAGCAGGGGCTGCAAAACGGTTCAGAATAATAACAAGGTCAGAACATAACGTCTCGCCGAAAAAGTCGCCCGTGGATGTGACTTATTTTAAGTATTGTTGCCTTTTACAGCTAAGGGTTGTATGTGTTAAGCAGGGCCGGATACAACTCTTATGCGCGGAAGACTGCTTTGGAGTATTCGGAGGAGGAACCCGCCTTGCAATGCCGAAGACAATCTGCACACTGGATACGTCGTCATTGAAGTCTGGTTCAGGAGCTACTGAGGGAGTCCTGGACTAAGGGGTCCTCGGGCGTCCGGGCTATGTGATATGCGTCGGACTAATGGGCCGTGAAGATACGAAATCAAAGACCTTCCCCCGTGTTCGGATGGGACTATCCTTTGCATGGATGGAAAGCTTGGCATTCGGATCATGCATTTTCCTTTCTTTGTAAACTGACTTTGTACAACCCTAGATCGCTCCGGTGCCTATATAAACTGGAGGGTTTAGTCCGTAGGGCGAGAACAATCATACAGGCTAGACATCTAGGGTTTAGCCATTATGATCTCGAGGTAGCTCAACTCTTGTAACCCCTATAGTCATCAAAGTAAATCAAGAAGGAAGTAGGGTATTACCTGCATTAAGAGGGCCCGAACCTGGGTAAAAATTGCGTCCCCTGCCTCCTATCACCTTTGATCCTTAGACGCACAGTTCGGGACCCCCTACCCGAGATCTGCCAGTTTTGACATCGACAGTCATCGAGGGTGATTCCTCGTTCACCACTCCTGATATGACACTCTCATGCAAGCCCTCAAGTGTGGACCATCGAGGGTGATTCCTCCAAGTCCACCTTGACGATTACATCAGGTGGATTCCATCAAGAGTGATTGCTTGGTTCCCCCTTGATGATATGGACACACCATTACCTAGACTTTACTTGAGACCATTGTTGAACCCGGCTCGACCATGAGGGGTACCCGCAGGTTGATGTGAAAGTCGGGCGGGCCTGCAGAGCACCGCCGAGATAATTGGGAGGCACGGCATGGCAGGTAGACCACCCTAGAGAGAGAGGATTGGGCCTGGCGCTTGTCGTACTTCCTCAAGACGGAGGATGGGGTCACATGATCGTGAGTCTCTGCTCGTATGCGCGAGATCCTAATACACTTAGGATTTGGGTATTTGATCTGAGTTGGCTAGTGGCCTATATGCACTAACCACCACTCGGAAACAAATATGGGCACTCAACATCATACGTTTCTTCAAAAGCTCTGCCAGACGTCCAGTTCAGCATTGTAGCATGACCTGGTCAGCCCCTAGAGGAGGTGGCCTGGATCGCCCTGCGTGCAACGAGCCGTAGTGCAATGGGCGATGGACCCAAGACCCTAGAGCTCTTAGGATGTAGACCGGCGGGGACCTCTCTATGGAGCCAAGGTGGGAATATGGCGTGTTGATCTTTTGAGGCCGGGCATGGACCCAGGAAAGTGTGTACAGCTAGAGTAATGAATCATGTTGGGTAATGTGGTGCACCCCTATAGGGAAGATATCTATTCGAATAGTCGTGTCCATGCTAATGGACGCTCGGAGTGGTATCCTGATCTATTACAACTAGAAATGGAGCCTTGAGATATGTGACGGTTATGTTGGCTCCGAGATTGCTTTATCGTAGGGAGTCGAGGAAGGATCTCTAGGCATTAATTCTACAACATGCTTGTTAAATGTTAAAATGTTATACTATACTCTTCAGAATGCTGCAAGATGCTTCAAGATGCTAGTCTTCGATAGGCTAGGCTTTCTCCTCTCTTCTGGCATTATGCAGTTCAGTACACAAATACAGTCCATTCCTTTGAAACTGATGCATACTTAGTATAGTTCCCATGTAAGTCTTGCGAGTACTTTGGATGAGTACTCACGGTGGCTTTGCTACCTCTTTTTCCCCTATACCCGGTTGCTGCAATCAGATGGTGGATCCCGGGAGTCAAATGCTACCACCTTCATAGACTACTACTACCCGGAGGATGCCTACTTCTATGTGGAGACCGCCGATAGCCAGGGGTAGTTAGGAGGTCCCAGGAAGGAGGCCTTGCCTCTTCAATCGTTGATGTTTGTGCTAGCTTTCCTAAGGCAGTCTTGTTTAACTTATGTTTGTACTTAGATATTGCTGCTTCTGCTGATGCTTGTGTACCGAACTTTTGTATTCGAGCTCTCGAGGCCCCTGGCTTGTAATATGAAGCTTGTATTATTTTAATTTATGTCTAGAGTTGTGTTGTGATATCTTCCATGAGTCCCGGATCTTGATCGTACACATTTGCGTGTATGATTAGTATACGATTGAATCGAGGGCATCACAATAAGGCAAGGGCTAGGCCCAATCCCCTCACTAGGGCGGTCTACCTGCCCGGTCGTGCCTCCTAATTATCTCGTGGGTGCTCTCCGGGCCCACCCGACTTTCACATCAACTCGCGGGTACCCCTCAAGGCCGACCTAACTAACTCAGGTCCACCTCTACTAGGATGGTACCGCCTGTCTCTTCAGTCCCGCAGTAACAGTACATGGGGGATATAGGTAAAGGTAACTGTGTGTCCATGTCATCAAGGGGTAAATCCAAGGAATCTCCCTCGATGGATTTCCATTCGATGTAACCATCAAGGTGAACATATGAGGAATCACCCTCGAGGTTCACACTTGAAGTGTTGCACGACAGAGTCGTATCGGGAGTGGCGAAGGAGGAATCACCCTCGATGACCACGACCGAATAGCTAGACTTCAAAGTTATCATCAGGAGTGTGTTACGAGGTATCATCCTCGACACTTGATAATAGCTCTGTAGAGTCATACAACTAGGGGGTGCGATGTGATGTGTCGGGCTCTGGACATCTATCACGTTGATTGAGTCATCAGTCATCAAGCCAAGGAAACTGGGACAAGGTGAGGGGTCACTGAATAATCACTAACCAACCTATACAAAGCAGTTTAGGATAAGCAGGTAAGGTACAGCAATGGGTTACAAAAGCAGGCTATGCATCAGAATGGGATAAATCAAGTATAGAATAAAAATCTAATGCAATCATGAGAGAGATTTGACTGGGCGATATCGGAATGATCAAGGGGGGTTTGCTTGCCTGGAAGCACTGCTGAAAAGGAAGAAGGGTCGTCGTCGTCGTTGTCGATCAGGCATCAGCAGCGGTCTCAGGGTCTACCGGAGAATAAGAGGGGGGAGAAACAATAAATACAAGCAAACAGATGCATGACAGGACTACATGCAGAGCTAGGGGTGTTCTAACACAATGCTAGACGATACTGGCAAAGGGGGGAAACATCCGAGAATGTTTTCCCGAAGTTTGGCATTTTCGGACAGATGCAACAGATGGGGACAATTCCATGTTTGCTATGCTAGGGACGTGTGTTAGACGAATCGAGGTCGTATTTGGATTCATCACGTTTTTCTTAGCAACTTTCATGTATAAAGTACTTTCATCTGACCTACAGTTGATTTTTTTATGAATTTTCGAAGTTTTAAACATTTTTTGAAATTAATATTAAACCTAAATTGGAGTTATTGCATCACCATGACGCCATCATGACATCAGCAGTCAACTGAGTTGACTAGGGTCAACCCTGGCGTGTGGGGCCGTTCTAACATGGACTTAGCTAATTAAGATGGTTAAATTAACTAATTAGTTAATTATGCTAACTAAGCAAAGTTAATTAATTATATTATGATTTATTTATTTATATTATTTATCATATTTTTTAAATTCTCTAATTTTTATTTCTTTTGTTTGTTTTAATTGAGGGTGGGCCCCAGCGGTCAGGGGCACAAGCCGTGGTTGTGGCTGTGACCACGTACAGGGAGACATGGGGGCGCCGGCGGCCACCAAGGCACGCTCGCGTGAGCGAGCGCTGAGTGGCGGCAGGAATAGTGGACATGGATTCGCGCACAACGGGCATTAAAGCTGGGCACGAGAAGAGCGACAGTAGCGGTCGGGGGAGGAGCAGAAGCAGAAGCGTCTGGGCGCGGGCGGCTAGTGCAGCCAGCGGCTGTGGGTGCACGCTGGGTGCGGCAACGTCAGAGCGGGCCCAAGCGGCGAGCGGGATGGCGCAGGTGAAACGAAGTGCGCGGTGCGTGACGGGAGCAGGTTGTCGACCCGAGAAGGTGGCGGAGCGTGGCTGCGGATGGAGCGCTGTCGGTGTACTAAAGTAGGGGCACTCCTTTGTACCCCTTATTTGTGCATGGGCAGCTGGAGCCGCGCCCACGTCCACGCTTAAGCAGGGCAGAGGCAGGAAATCAAAGCTGCAAGACGGCCAAAGCGACGCAAAGACAGAGGCATGAAAAGCAAGAGGGCGTGGTGGTTTCCCCCGGCAAGACCCTTGCCGGGGCAGCTTCCACGGCCTCGGCAAGGACCTTGCCGGGGCAGTTTACCCGACGCCAGCGGAGTGCGCCACCCTTGAGCCCCAATTTTTCCAACACCACCAACAACGTTGGGACCTGGGCTCGGGCGCGCCTCCATGATGGCATGCAGATCTTCGTGAAGACAAGAAACACTCCAAATCAGAAGAGGATTAGAAGACGACGAACCTCGGTGAGATCCTTGCCGAGGAGACCCACAAGACCCCGGCAAGATCCTTGCCAGGGACGACCGCAACGCCACATCAAGACCCTTGCCGGGGCCTCGGCAAGGCCCTTGCCGAGGACATCCATGAGGCCACAGCCAGGCCCGCACCCGCCAAGTTTCTACCACTGCTCCCATGGAGCTGCCAGCCCACCAGCTGGGTAGGCGCCTGCGGGTCGACATGAGCCTTCTCGGCCAACTCAGCGCATGCCTACGTGGTGGCATGCAAATCTTCCTGAAGGCCCTACAACCGCGCCACCTCAGCAGCCTGCCAGCCTACATGGCGCTGACCGCCTCAGTGGCCTAGGCACGTGTCAAGGTAGGGTGAAGCGGTGATAAAGTGAAGGGGACACGTCAGGGGCGCATTAAATGTGTTTTGTCCCGTACTGGCAAGCAATAGGCTTAACCACAGTACCCCGATGCCACCTCCTATGTGCCACTGTGGCGATCCCCTTGCCTATAAAAGGAGGCCCAAGGCATCCAGGAGAAGGATTCGGACCCTGGGACAAGTTACGCTCAGTGTAGCTAGCTCAAGAACTCCAAGAACACAGATATACACATCAAAGCAGGACTAGGGTATTACACATCCTGGCGGCCCAAACCTGGGTAAACGACCCGTGTATTTGTGCTGACTGCTGATCCTACTCTTCTCACAAGCCCACGCCCCGCAACCGTAGTAGGGATTCTTGTGGTCCCATAGGTGTCGTTTCCCAGCCACATCTTTGGCGCGCCAGGCGGGGGATCGCTGTAGTGAGAATCTGGTTTAGCAGCTAGTAGCATAGTTCTTCATCGTCATGGCTCCCAAGAGGAAGACGACCACGGCGATCGGTTCATCCGGGACCGGACTGCTTGTACCGGTGCGGACCAGTAGCGGGCCAGTCATGGAAAGAACCCGTGGCGCGGCCCGCGAACATCCGCATCACCCTGGCAGTCTGGGCCTGGTGAGCAGCGTCGTCCGTACGCCAGGCGACGAGCCACACG
>NC_057801.1:544459356-544505893 GCF_018294505.1 Triticum aestivum
CCCCCCCGCACGGGGCGCGGGGCCCTCCAGGGGCGTCATCGTGCCGCCAGACGGCGGCACGGCGGCCTCCAAGACACCAACACCGGCGCCCACGGCGTGCTCTTCTCAAGTTGTGCGTGATGAGCAGCGCCGCCCCGCTGGTAACCCTAGGTGCCGCCCTGGGAAGAGTCCCGCGCATCCTTCACGTGACAAGGAGGGCCAGCATGCATGCCGAGGTGCTGGCGAAAAATGGTGGACAGCCGCAGGGCCGTGATAGGGCTCCTTCTAACATAGTTAGAAGTCGAAGCGCGTCACGGTCCACGCAGCTTTCGTCGCCGCCCACACTCGCTGAAGCTCTGGCGCGCGCGCAGCTACTCCTTGACTTTCCTCCTATTGCGGAGAAGCTCGAAGAATGGAGAGCCATGGTCCGAAACCTCGTCGGCATCGCCAACAAAGATGAGCCGCGACCAACGGGGCCCGTAGGCCATCGCTCCGTCGAGCCACCGCATGCCAGCGGTGGACGGGCTGGGGGCGACGCAGCCACGGTGCACTCTCCTCCTCCACACCAGCCATCGCGGGTGTCGATCTGTCGTGACGACGCTCGTGATGATATGAAGACGCTTGAACCACCATCGAGCACCGGCATGATGCGCACAACCAGTCGGACAAGCGGGCAGGGCCCACTATGGACCACCCAGCACCGGGAGGCTATGGTGGCCTACCCTAAGAGGTGGCCTGTCCGGCTTTCACCCGTGAGCTGCGGCAGTTCCAGTGGCCCTCCCACCGCATGTTCAAGCCCGACATTGGTGAGAAGTACAACGGCAAGACTCACCTGTCAGAGTTCGTCAACATCTACACCATCGCAATGCATGGTGCTGGGGCCCACGACGATAAGGTGCTTGCCAATTACTTCCCGTTGGCACTCAAGCCCAATGTTATGTCATGGTTGATGCACTTGCCGGTGGACTCCATTTCTTCTTGGTCGGATTTGTGTCATGAGTTTGTTGGCGCCTTTACTAGAGGCCACCAAGCTCAGGGCCAGGCGAGCGATTTGCACATCATCCCCTAGAAGGAAGGAGAAAACATGCACAAGTACATCCAAAGGTTTGCACATCATCCCCGAGTGTAGTATAACATCCCAGACGTTCGTCCTGCCGCCGTGATCAGTGCATTCCATCAGAATGTGCGCAACCGCAAGATGCGTGAGGAGCTGGCGATGAACAAGGTCAAGGATGTGGCTGAGCTTTATGTTCTGGCCGATCGGTGCGCTCGAGCTGAAGAGGGGAGGAAGTACCCCGGTGTGGACGCCAGCGTGGAAACCGACTCCACAGATGACACCGCCGCCCCGACAAAGAAGGGTCGCCACCTTAACAGGAAGCGCAAGGGCAAGACCGTGCTTGCCGTCGAGGGGTCTGACGACACCGGCACTGCAGAAAAGGCCAAGGCAAGCGACCCCGGCAAGGATGTTGCCTGGTGTGCCACTTGCCGGGCCTTGGCGGCTGCCGACAAGCCAGGGGGCTCTGACAAGCAGTATTGCAAGATCCACCACACCAAAGGCCACGACCTCAAGAATTGCCGACAAGTTGAGCTTCTTGCTGAGAAGCAGAAAGCCGAATATGAGCAGCGAGACAAGGAGAAAGGCCAAGATAGTGCCGAAGGATCCGGCAAGAAGCGCGACGGCCAAGGAGGCCGCCACGGCAAAGATAATCAGCAAGAGAGGCCCGCCCGACGCTGCGACAAGAAGTAGGAAGACGATGATCATGATGAGGAAGATGAGTCCGGCGACCATGAGTTCCAGAAAGCAACAGAGTCCATGTGCGTCGATGGTGGCACCTCGCTGCATGCATCCCACCGCCAGCTCAAGCAGTGGGTGCGTGAGATCACAGCGGTGGAGCCGTCACTCGATGGACGGAAGCCACTAAAGTGGTCCAGCACGCCTATCATCTTCGACACCGAGGATCACCCTGACCGCACTACTGTGGTTGGGTTCTTGCCGTTGTTGGTGTCGCCAATGATCTGCAACCTCAAGGTGATGAAGGTGCTAGTTGACAGCGGGGACAGTCTAAACTTAATCTCACCTATTGTGATCAAGAGGCTGCAGATCCCAGATGGAGACCTCCAGGAGACGGGCACGTTTCAAGGGGTCAACCCGGGAAGGAGCCAGCCGAAGGGAAAGGTCACGCTGCCCGTGACGTTTGGAGGCGAGTTGAACTACATGATGGAAAGGATTGTCTTCGATGTAGCCGAGACCCCCTTGCCTTACAACGGGATCCTTGACCGCCTGGTGCTGGCCAAGTTTATGGTGGCCTCTCATTACGCCTACAACACGCTGAAGATGCCCGGGCCGATGAACATCATCACCATCCCCTCTGACAAGAAAGATGCATTGATTTGCGCTGACCAACTCTACCAGGAAGCGGTTGCAGCAGCTGCCGCCAAGGCACTTGCTCCTGCCGTTTAAGCCCTAGGAGGGAAGAAGACCGGCGAGACTCCTCGCACCCACTCCGGCAAGTGCACCTCTTTGGGGTGTTGCGCTCCCGTCGAGGATGTGCCATTGAGCTCCACCGAGAAGAGCAAGAAGTACAGAGCTGCACCACCAGAGACCAAGAAGGTGTCCGTCAAGGAGGGTGGCACGGGAGGAGCTTTCACCATAAGCTCTACCCTCAATGGCAAATAGGAAAGCGAGCTCGTCACTCTCATGCAGGCGAATGTCGATGTGTTTGCATGGCAAGCATCCGATATCCCCGGCGTTCCCAGGGAAGTGATTGAGCTCCATCTTGATGTCTTTCCTCATGCACAGCCCGTCAAGCAGAAGGTCAGGAAGCAAGCTCTAGAGAGGCAGGAGTTCATCACGGAAGAGATCAGGAAGATGGAGGCAGCAGGCTTGGTAGGATGGGTGCTCCATCTGACATGGCCAGCCAATCCGGTAGTGGTGCGCAAGGCAAACGGGAAATGGAGGTTGTGTATTGATTACACAGATATCAATAAAGCTTGTCCAAAATATCCTTTCCCGTTACCGCGCATCGACCAGATTGTTGACTCCACGGTCGGGTGTGACCTGCTATCATTCCTTAACGCCTACTCAGGGTACCATCAGATCCTCATGACAAGAGAAGATGATGAGAAGACAACATTCATCACCCCATGTGGTACATATTGATTTTTATGGATGCCTTTCGGGTTGAAGAGTGCTGGCTCGACTTTTGCATGAGGAGTCCAAATTGGTTTTGAGCCCTAGCTACATAGAAATATGGAAGCTTATATGGATGACATAGTGGTCAAAACCAAGGACAAAGCAACACTTGTGCAAGACCTGGAGGAAACGTTTGCAAACCTGCACAAGATCAACCTCAAGCTGAACCATGAGAAGTGTGTCTTTGGTGTCCCGTCCAGCAAGCTTCTCGGGTTCTTTGCATCGCAGTGTGGGATTGAGGCAAACCCAGACAAGATCAAGGCCATCAAGCAGATTGAGGCACCTAAGCGGATCAAGGACATGCGTCGGCTCACTGGTTGCATTGCCACCATGAGCATATTCATCTCCAAGTCCGCTGAGCGTGCCCTTCCCTTTTTCAAGATATTGAAGAAGGCGGGCCCAATGGAGTCGACCCCGGAGGCCGAGGCAGCGCTGCAGGATTTGAAGAAATACCTCTCCTCTACCCCAGTGCTGGTTGCGGCTAAACCACAAGAACCATTGCTGTAGTACCTATAAGCAATGAATCAAGTGGTTAGCGCCATGCTGGTGGCGCAGAGGGAGGTCGACAAAGAGGTGGCAACAGCGACTGAGTCGACGGATGGCGAGCCAGAACCCTCCCGGCAGGATTTGGTCCCGGCAAGACTGAGCCCCGGCAAGGACTGACACTAGTGCGACATGGCCCGCACAACTAGGTGAAGTGGTGCAGAAGAAGAAGATGGTGCAGCACCCGGTTTACTTCGTCAGCTCCCTCTTGCAGGGGGATAGGTCTAGGTACTCCGATGTGCAGAAATTGCTCTTTGGCCTCCTTATGGCCTCGAGGAATCTATGTCATTACTTCCAAGCACACGAGATCACCGTCGTCACCCGCCTTCCGTTGCAACGGATACTGCATAACCCAGATGCAACGGGGAGGATTGTGGAATGGGCCTTGGAACTGTCAAGTTTTGGTTTGAAGTTCGAAAGCACCTCGACAATTCAGAGCAAAGTCTTGGCGGAGTTCGTTGCTGAATGGACCTCGATGACCGACTAAGAGATCCAGGAGACCATTCTCCCTGGCAAGGAAATGAGTCGCAAGTGGATTATGTACTTTGATGGTGATTTTTAGCTACAAGGCGCCGGTGCTAGTGTGCTGCTCGTCGCACCCAACGGAGAGCACCTCAAGTACGTGATCCAAATGCACTTTCCCAGGGAGATGTCGATGAACAACACTGCTAAGTCCGAGGGATTGCTTGCCGGTCTCAGGATCGCGGCAGACCTCGGAGTCAAGAAGCTCATTGTCAGGCGCGATTCACAGCTTGTCGTTAGGCAGATCAACAAGGACTATGAGAGCCCGTTGATGGAAGCTTACGTGAATGAAGTAAGGAAACTGGAGGAGCGCTTTGATGGTATACAGGCAGAGCATGTCCGCCGAGTGGAGAACGACGTCGCCGACTACCTATCGAAGCGCGCTGCCCTCAAGCTACCTGTGGAACCAGGTGCTTTTGTGCTTCGGTTAACTCAATGATCCGTTGAACCATCATCAGATCAGAATAAGCAAAGGAAGGCCGGCCCTGGCAAGTACTTCCCTACCGAGATCCATGGTGCCGCCAGCGAAGGAGTTGCCATGGACGCTGAGCCTGTCGTGGGACAACTGACTCCGGCAGGGTGCCAAACCCTTGTCGTGGAGGCAACCATTCCCGCGGCGGAAGATATGCCTTTGGTCCTTGCCGTCGAGCCAAAGGCTCCAGCATGGGCGCAGCATACCATCCGATTCCTCCAAATAGGGGAGCTTCCTGAGGAGCAGGAAGAAGCGGAGAAATTAGCCCGCCGGTCTGCTCTGTACCAGTTCATCGACGATGTTCTGTATAGAAAAAGACCAAATGGAGTGAAATTGAAGTGCATCTCCCGGGAGGAAGGACTGGAGCTGTTGGCGGAGATACATGGAGGCATATGTGGTTCCCACATAGGGTCAAGGGCCCTTGTCGGCAAGGCTTTCCGACAAGGTTTCTTCTGGCCCACTGCCCTCCAGGATGTGACGGCACTAGTAACCAAGTGTGAAGCATGCCCGTTCCATTCGAAGAAGCTTCATCAGCCAGCTCAAGCCTTGTAGACAATCCCTCTCTCCTGGCCATTCTTGGTCTAAGGGCTTGACATACTGGGCCCTTTTCCCTGCACCGTTGGGGGACTTGAGTACTTGTACGTTGCAGTCGACAAGTTCACAAAGTGGCAGGAGGTGGAAGAAGTGAGGAAGGTGACCGCACAGTCAGCCATAAAATTCTTCAAGTGGCTAGTTTACCGCTTTGGTGTGCCGAATAGAATCATCACTGACAATGGCACACAGTTCACAATCCACACCTTCATGCAGCATATTGAAGACCTCGTCAACAAGATCTATTTGCTTCCGTGGCACACCCACGGAGCAACGGCCAAGTGGAGAGGGCAAATGCTGAAGTGCTACGTGGCCTCAGGACGAAGAATTTTTATAGGCTGCACAAGAGCAGAAGGCGCTGGATTGATGAGTTGCTAGCGGTTCTTTGGTAGATAAGAACGACACCAAATCAAGCCACCGGCCAGACACCCTTTGCCCTGGTTTACGGGGCAGAAGCAGTTCTCCCCACGGAACTCATATACGGGTCACCTCGAGTGCTCCCTTATGATGAGCTTGAGCAAGAGTGATTGCGGCAAGACGACGCGACGCTCCTCGAGGAAGATCGTTTTCGGGCAGCTGTGAGAGCAGTACGCAACCAGCAAGCCTTGCGCCGCTACCATAGCCGCAAGGTTCATGCTCGAGGAAGGCGACCTTGTTCTTCGGCACGTTGAGTCGGCCATGAATTCCTACAAGTTGACGCCGAAGTGGGAAGGCCCTTATCGGGTAACATGAGTCACCAGGCATGGCGCAGTTCTCCTGGAGATCGAAGATGCCATTCCAGTGAGCAACTCCTGGAACATCGAGCATCTTCGTAAGTTTTACCCATAAGGCATGGCTGCCGGGCCCCTCGGCAAGCCACCTTTTGTACAAGCCTTTCCGGCAAGGTATGTAACCCTCTGTACAAAGCGAGGCGCAGACCCTGAGCATAAATAAACGAACCACTGGTGCCCTAAGTTATAGCATGCATGCTAGATTGAGTCTCTTCCTCGGTTAGGGTTGATAGTGCTTAGCGGCGACTAACCCCTAGCATAGAGGTTGAGTTTGCGTCTCTTTGTTCCTATTCATCCTCTTTGGTTCGCAGGGTACATAAATGTTTCCTCCAAGCTAAGTGGAAGGAAGAGAACAAACCGGCGCTCCGAACCCGGCAAGCCAAGCTTGCCGGGGGCTGAAGACACAAAGGTCCACCCACATCAAGCTAGGGTTGCTGGGGGGCTGCAGATCCAGATAAGTTTTCCTATCCCCTGTTATGCATTTCCGTATGATGCTTGGAACGTGTGGAACCTTGTTTTGTTCCAAGGCTGTCGTGCTCCCTTCATTCCTGCCGCCCAAGAACTTCTTCTCGGTTCGGGATTTGGTTGTAGCCACGGTGGCAAGGAAGCAAGCGTAGGTCCCACCCCTACTTCGCCCTGCCTCTGCCGAAGGCGTAGGTATGGTCGAACGAAGTAGGGGAACGACAAGGCCTGCTGCCTGGCAACGGTGTTTATGTTGAAAACAACAAGGATTTGTTCCTTGGTATGGCCTTTGCTCACACACACAAGACCCGGCAAGCCCCCTTTTTATCATTAATACCTTACATACAGGTATAGTTCGTACGGAGTGTAAACGTAAACAGGGATGTTACAAGTTTTAAACCTAGCTAAGGCCCGTAGGCTTGCAAACTGAAAAAAAGATAAGGTGCCCGTAATCCCTTTCTTGTCCCTCCCCACAGGAAATGAAACAAGAAGGCAAAAGGGCATAAGTAGCGCCTAAGCGAGGTACTACCAGCAGAAGGCGCCAAGAGAACATGTCGCCGCCTTCCTAGGAGAGGGCTGGTGGTGGTGGTGCCCGAGTGTAGGACCTTGAGAAGAGGTGTCTACAGGGGGGTGATTAGACACTAAGTACCAAAGTTGCATTTTTTAAGATCTTTAAGTTTAAGTGAAGTTTAGGCACAAGTTTAACATTCACAACATATAGCAAGCAAGCATGCAAAGAGTATATGAGCAGCAGAAAGTAAAGCATGCAACTTGCAAGAATGTAAAGGGAAGGGTTTTGGAGGATTCAAACGCAATTGGAGACACGGATGTTTTTGGAGTGGTTCCGATAGGTGGTGCTATCGTACATCCACGTTGATGGAGACTTCAACCTACGAAGGGTAACGGTTGCGCGAGTCCATGGAGGGCTCCACCCACAAAGAGTCCATGAAGAAGCAACCTTGTCTATCCCACCATGGCCGTCGCCCACGAAGGACTTGCCTCACTAGCGGTAGATCTTCACGAAGTAGGCGATCTCCTTGCCCTTACAAACTCCTTGGTTCAACTCCACAATCTTGTCGAAGGCTCCCAAGTGACACCTAGCCAATCTAGGAGACACCACTCTCCAAGAAGTAATAAATGGTGCATTGATGATGAACTCCTTGCTCTTGTGCTTCAACTGATAGTCTCGCCAACACTCAACTCTCTCTCATGGGATTTGGATCTGGTGGAAAGAAGATTTGAGTGGAAAGCAACTTGGGAAGGCTAGAGATCAAGATTCATATGGTAGGAATGGAATATCTTGGCCTCAACACATGAGTAGGAAGTTCTCTCTCAGAAAATGTATGCTGGAAGTGTAGGTTCAGTCTGATGGCTCTCTCCAAGAATGAAGAGGAGGTGGAGGGGTATATATAGCCTCCACACAAAATCTAACCGTTACACACAATTTACCAAACTCGATGGGACAGAATCAACAAACTTGGTCGGACCGATTTAGCAAATCTAGTGACCATTCAGATTTTCGGTGGGACCGATATGCAACTCGGTAGGACCGATATGGTTAGGGTTAGGGCATAACGTAATCTCGGTAAGACCGATTACACAAACTCGGTGAGACCGATTTTGGTAATAAGCTTTCCAGAGAGTTGGTTAGGCAAACTCGGTTGGACCAATTACACAAACTCGGTAGGACCGATCTTGGTAATGAGTCAACCAGGAAGTTTGCATTGTAATCTCGGTAGTACCGATTGCTCAAACTCGGTGATACCGATTTTGGTAATGGACATACGCAGAGAGATTACAATCCCATCTTGGTGATACTGAGATCCCTATCGGTGAGACCGACTTGCCTAGGGTTTGTGGCAGTGGCTAAGACATCTGAACTCGGTGGCGCCAGATAGAAATAATCGGTGTGGCCGAGTTTGACTTTAGGTTTAGGACATATGTGTGGAAGTGGGATAGTAGTTGAGGGCTTTGGAGCATATCACTAAGCACTGTGGAGCAAGAAACTCATTAAGCGACACCTCATCCCTTGTTGATAGTATTGGCTTTTCCTATAGACTCAATGTGATCTTGGATCACTAAAATGTAAAATGAAGAGTCTTGAGCTTGAAGCTTGAGCCAATCCTTTGTCCTTAGCATCTAGAAGGAGTTCCCACATCCTTTAGTCCATGCCACTCCATTGTTGAACTTATCTGAAACATACTAGATAAAAGTGTTAGTCCAACAAGAGATATGTTGACATTAATTACCAAAACCACCTAGGGAGAACTTGTTCTTTCAATCTCCCCCTTTTTGGTAATTGATGACAACATACATCAAAGCTTTAGATAAAGATATAAAGAATAGCAAGTAAAGCTTTGGAAAGACATGTAACAAGCATAGGCTCCCCCTACATGTACGAAATCATGTGAATATGGAATATAGAGTCATGTGAGAGCATAACCATGATAGAGTAGGCAATGTGTTACATGTATCTTGGCCATATGCATCAGAGCAAAGAATATTGAAGAAAATACCTTCATGCCCATGAGTCCTTCTTGCAAACAGTATGTACATCAGCAAGAATTCCTCATACACATGTTTGTGATGCATATACTTACCTTGTAGTCTTGAGTTGCCTTAGGATGGAATGAACCTGCGTAAACAAGGTTAGATAACACAGGTACATCTACTAGCTAGAGCAAACAGAAGAAACCACAAGAATACCAAGACTGGGATGACATGTAGAGAGTGAGTACTAAGTACCACATTGGATTAGACATGTCCCCAAGAATAAAGATATGCAATGAATTTAAATGATTTCTTTCCCTTAGATGTCTTGCTCCCCCTGAATCTAGCATGGGATACTGGGAGAATATAG
This sequence comes from Triticum aestivum, assembly GCF_018294505.1. Classification (NCBI taxonomy): domain Eukaryota; kingdom Viridiplantae; phylum Streptophyta; class Magnoliopsida; order Poales; family Poaceae; genus Triticum; species Triticum aestivum. The sequence continues at coordinate 544,468,749 of NC_057801.1, forward strand.
GGAACACAAAAATCAGAGCCGAAAGATATAAATGAACAGAGCTAATGCAAACTAATGCAAATAAGCACATATGAACATGTCTTTCCCCTCAAGAAGACATGTGGCATCTCTCCTCTTGAACACCAAGCATCTGGGATCCTTGAGAAATACTTTCTACTTGAGTATTCTCTCCCCCTAGAGATCTCCTTCTCCCCCTGAGGAGGTGATATACTCTCTTTGATGTGATCTCTCTAAGTGATAAGCTTTGATGTGATCTCTCTCTCCCCCTTTGACATCAATTTCCAAGAAGGGTCTTCTGGAATTTGTCGTGAATGGGTTTGGTCCTTGAGTCACAGCACCAAGGAATGATAAAAATGTGATGCTTGTAGAGGACGAGATTCATTGAGTGGAGCTGGATCAGGCGAAACACAGAATAAGTGGCAAACTGTTTTTCCTGTTGTGAAGTCGGTGGCACCGAGTGGTTTGTTTTGGTTGTTCCAAAAGGATTCGGTTGGACCGAAAAAAACAAATCGGTGAAACCGAGTTCATCACAGAGAAAACACTTGTCACCGCAGCTCACAAGACTAGTAAGATCTCACAAAGATTTGCAAGGAATTTACTGAATGATATGAAATGAATTGGAATGCAGAAAATGCAGAGAAAACAGAAAGAAATCGAGATGAAGTTTTTTTTGAAAGGGGAAACAAATATGCATGAGACAAATGCAAAACCACAAAAAAGAACACAAGAGAACTTCATCTAGAGATGGTCGGCGACAAAGTCACCTATGTTAGAGTATATTGACTTAGGAGTCAAGTAAGATCACTTGATCATAGGTCATACTCATCGTTTAAGCTCAAAATGGGGTTGCCATTTTTCGTTTAAGCATATTGATGTATTCACATCTTGTCGAGTTGCTTTAGCTCATGACTTGGAGTAAAGCTTCTCTAAGATGGAATAACATACCTTGGTTGGTGGTGTTGTCCATGTAGTTGAACTTGTGTGGGTTGCTCAAGGTTGATGTAGCTCATCAAGAATTTGGAGCACCAGTTGGAATTTGAGTCCATCTACCTACATGGGTTAGTTCTTGCAAGGAACAGCACTTGTGTATCCAAAAATGACAATCATGAAGATCAACATAGAATTTGTCAAAGGATATGTTTGAATGATTCCGTGCTTCCTTGTCTTCAACCACCATAGTGTAGAAACTTGGTGATGTGGAGATTGCTCAAGATGTGAGAAGATTACAATCTCATGGAATTTGATTCAACCAAGTACCTACATGGGTTAGATAAAATGCAAGGTGCAAATATATCCAAGACATAATATTTTCATCATAAGAGAAATATCAAGGATTAGTCATAAGCTCATGTCTTGCATGTATCCAATGGAGTTTCTACTCCAAGTTTGAAGCATCAATGATGTCCAATTATCCTCTCAACCTGCAAAACACTTTCTCATCAAGAGGTTTTGTGAATATATCTGCTAATTGCTTTTCGGTGCGAACATGCTTAAGATTAATGTCACCCTTAGCAACATGATCTCGAATGAAATGATGACGAACTTCAATATGCTTAGTTCGAGAATGTTGTACGGGATTATGACCAAGTTTGATAGCACTTTCATTGTCACAAAGCAATGGAACATGTTTCACATATATCCCATAATCTTTAAGAGTTTGGGTCATCCAAAGTAATTGAGCACAACACGAACCAACGGCAATGTACTCCGCTTCGGCGGTGGATAAGGATACCGAGTTTTGTTTCTTGGAGGACCAAGACACAAGAGATCTACCAAGAAATTGACAAGTACCCGAAGTGGACTTTCTATCAACCTTGTCTCCGGCATAGTCCGAGTCAGAGTAGCCAACAAGATCGAAAGAGGCCCTCTTAGGATACCAAATGCCAAAATTTGGTGTATGGATTAAGTATCTCACTATCCTTTTCACGGCCTTAAGATGACATTCTTTAGGAGCAGCTTGATTAAGGATGGCAATTTTATCCATGGACATGGATATCCATGGATATCCGACCCGAATGGATAGGGTTTGGATATGCTTTTGTGTCCATGGGTGGTGCCCAAACCCAACCTGATTGTTCGTGGGTAGGGCATGGATATAATCTTGTACCCATGGATATACCCAAACCCGACCCGATAGAATGACTTAATGGGAAAATTTCTGCTACCCCTGCCCCACGTTCACATCTCCCACGGCAATTTTACACCTTTCTTTCTGAAACATGCATAAGAAATTACACAATCCCCATCGTAACTTTTATAAGTTGACAGTCAATCCCCTCTGAAACATACTCCAACACCCCTTCCCTTATCTTTATCTCCTTCTTAAATGACTCGTCATTCTCATCTGTTAGAAAAATACTAAATGATCTTAGGTTGTTACTGGATGTTGATTTACCATAAGTGAAGCCTAGCCTGCCACGAGGTGAAGAATGGAAGAGTTTATGTTAATATTGTGTTAAGTCTTATTTATATGTCTCGAGAGGACCCAATGGATATCCAGTGGATATGGATATCCATCGGATTTGTACCTGGACATAATTTTTCACCCATGGATTTTTTCATGGGCGGGCAAAGACTGTCTTCATGGATATGGATATGGATTTGATATTGTTCAACCCAGTCCAAAACCGACCCATTGCCATCCTTAAGCTTGATATCATGCACACATGCACACAGTTAGCATGATATCGGGACGTGAAGCGCATAGATATAACAATGAACCAATCATAGAGCGATAGACCTTTTGATCAACCGGTTCACCATCTTTGGTCAATTCAAGATGTCCACTAGTAGGCATGGGTGTAGTCATACCTTTGCATTCTTGCATATTGAACTTCTTAAATAAGTCCTTGGTGTACTTTGTTTGAGAGACAAAAGTACCTTCCTTAGTTTGCTTGATTTGAAAACCAAGAAAGAATTTGAGTTCACTCATCATAGACATCTCAAACTTCTCCGACATTAGCTTCCCAAACTTTTCACTAAAATGAGGGTTAGTTGAACCAAATATAATATCATCAACATAGATTTGGCACACAAATAGTTCACCATTAACCCTTTTAGTAAAAAGAGTAGAATCAATTTTCCCAATTTCAAAGCCTTTTTCAATGAGGAACTTGGTCAAGCATTTATACCACGCTCTAGGAGCTTGTTTAAGACCATAAAGGGCTTTGTGAAGTTTGTAAACATGATTGGGTTTCTTAGGATTGACAAAGCCGGGAGGTTGCTTAACATAAACTTCCTCCTCTATTTCTCCATTTAGAAAAGCACTTTTAATGTCCATTTGGTACAAGGTGATATCATGGTGATTAGCATAGGCAAGTAAGATGCGAATGGACTCAAGTCTAGCAACGTGAGCGTAAGTCTCACCATAGTCCATACCTTTGACATTTGTGTAGCCTTGGGGGACGAGACGTGCTTTGTTGAGAACTAATTGTACATCTTCATATTGCTTGTTGCGAAACACCCATTTGGTACCGATGATGTTGTGGTTGTTGTCGGGCTTCTCAACCAATGTCCAAACTTGGTTCCTCTCAAAGTTGTGTAGCTCTTCATGCATAGCATTTATCAAATCCGGATCTTCCAATGCTTCTTCGACCTTCATAGGTTCAATGCTAGAGATGAAAGAATAGTTTTCACAAAAGTTAGCTAAACGAGTTATAGAGCGAGTGATTCTCCCGGTTTGAATATCATTGTAGATTTGCTCGACGGGATGATCTTTAGCAAATCTTGCTCGAACTCGTGAAAGCTTTTGCTTGGTTCTTGGTTGAACTTCTTCTTCATCTTGTTCTTCTTCTTGGCCTAATTCATTGTTGGCGTTGCCGTTCTCTTGTCGTGGTGGAGAAGGAGGTTGTTGACGTTCATCTTGATGCACTTCCTCGTTTTCTTCATCTTGGTGTGTCCCACTTGTGGATGCTTCCGTATCAACTCTTGGTTCACCATGTCGTGAAGTAGAATCTTCCACTTGGACGGACGAGGTACTCTCCTTCACCTCCGTTGGACGGACCTTGCTAATAGACAAGTCTTGGATTCCTTTCGAAGGATCTTTGTCTCCTACATCAATAGGCAATTGCTCTACTTGCGAGCCGTTAGATTCATCAAACTTCACATCAACCGTCTCTTCAACCTTTCGTGTGAAATTGTTGTAGACATGGTAAGTGTGAGAGTTTGAGCCATAACCTAGTAGGAAACCTTCATGAGACTTAGGAGCAAATTTAGAACGACGATGCTTATCAAGAATTTAGCACTTTGAGCCGAATACTCGAAAGTATCCAACTTGGGGTTTGTTACCGGTGAGGAGCTCGTATGCCGTCTTGCCGAGTAGCTTGTGAAGATACAAGCGATTTGTTGCATGACAAGCTGTCTCAACCGCTTCTGCCCAAAAGTGCTTTGGTGTATTGTACTCATCAAGCATCATTCTCGCCATTTCGATGATCGTCTGGTTCTTCCTCTCAACAACTCCATTTTGTTGAGGTGTGTACGTAGCCGAGAACTCGTGTGAAATCCCTTCCTCATCAAGAAAGGTGTCCACATTTGCGTTCTTGAACTCCATTCCATTGTCGCTGCGAACCTTCTTGATCTTCACTTCAAATTGATTTTGAGCCTTCCTAGCGAAGTTTTTGAAGATCTTTTGGACCTGCAATTTATCATCAAGAAAGAACACCCACGTAAATCTTGAAAAATCATCAAGTATAACTAGACCAAAAGAATTTCCACCGAGACTCTTGTAAGAGTTGGGACCAAAAAGATCCATGTGAAGTAGCTCGAGTGGTTTCCTTGTGGTCATGATGTTCTTCATGGGATGCCTTCCTCCAACCTGTTTACCTGCTTGACAAGCACTACAAAGTCTATCCTTATCAAATATGACATCGTTAACACCAAGGATGTGATTCCCTTTAATAAGCTTGTCAAGGTTTCGTATACCAACATGACCTAGTCGTCTATGCCATAACCAACCTTTTGAGGATTTAGCAATGAAGCAAGTTTTAGGTTGGTCCTTTTTAGTGAAATCAACAATGTATAGATCACCTCTACGCACACCGGTAAAGACCATTTTATGATTATCTCTACGAAACACTTGGCAATCTACTTCAGTAAATAGGACATTGAAACCGAAATCAGCAAGTCTAGATACTGAAAGTAAGTTGTATCCAACAGATTCAACGAGCATGACATTTTGTATGGAGCTATCATGTGATATGGCCACCTTACCGAGGCCAACCACCTTACCCTTTGAGTTGTCTCCGAAAGTGACATACTTTCGAGGACTATCATTTTCAGCAAGCTCACGAAACATGTCTTTATCTCCGGTCATGTGATCGGTACATCCACTATCAAGAACCCATTCCTTTCCTCCTGACATATATCCCCGAAGATTTGCCATAAGACCAAAGTGTCTCATTGCATCATCAAGATCGAAGTCACTATCATCATCCTCATCATAGTATCCATGTTCAACATCGTCATGTGGTGGATCAAATCCTAGAGAGGGTAATTCGTTAGAGTGAGTTTGACAATGATCTTGCTTATGAATTTTTATAGCTTCGGAAATAATATCACTAATAATTCCAACATCTCCTTTGGCACGCATAAGGTTTGTAAGTTCAAATAGACGATCACCAAACATAGGATCACTAGTATTCATCTTACTCAAAGCAATGGACTTATGGAGAATTTCATCTAGATTTTTCAAGGAATAATTTGGAAAGCGTTCCTCAAGAAATTTCCATATAGTGTAGGCACACTCAAGAGTAGGCAAGTTTCTAATTAAGTTTCTAGGCAAGCCTCTAGTGATGAGATTAACAGTTCTAAGATTCCTAATCATGTCAATTGACTCATCAAGAGTAGGATGCATAGGATCAACATGAGGTGCACAAGGGCTAGCAATGTACTTGTTCAAATGATACTGATTGAAAATTACAAGCATCTCATTTTTCCACTCATGAAAATACTCTCCATCAAGAATAGGCACTCTATGTCTAAGACTCCCCAAAGTAGACTCATCCATCTTCCTCCAATGGTGAATAAACCGAGGCAATGGAGACCTTTGCTCTGATACCACTTGTAGGACCTTGAGAAGAGGTGTCTAGAGGGGGGGTGATTAGTCATTAAGTACCAAAGTTGCAGTTTTTAAGATCTTTAAGTTTAAGTGAAGTTTAGTCACAAGTTTAACATTCACAACATATAGCAAGCAAGCATGCAAAGAGTATATGAGCAGCGGAAAGTAAAGCATGCAACTTGCAAGAATGTAAAGGGAAGGGTTTTGGAGGATTCAAACGCAATTGGAGACACGGATGTTTTTGGCATGGTTCCAATAGGTGGTGCTATCATACATCTACGTTGGTGGAGACTTCAACCCACGAAGGGTAACGGTTGCGCGAGTCCACGGAGGGCTCCACCCATGAAGGGTCCACGAAGAAGCAACCTTGTCTATCCCACCATGGCCGTCGCCCATGAAGGACTTGCCTCACTAGCAATAGATCTTCATGAAGTAGGTGAACTCCTTGCCCTTACAAACTCCTTGGTTCAACTCCACAATCTTGTCGGAGGCTCCCAAGTGACACCTAGCCAATCTAGGAGACACCACTCTCCAAGAAGTAACAAAATGGTGCATTGATGATAACTCCTTGCTCTTGTGATTCAAATGATAGTCTCCCCAACACTCAACTCTCTCTCATGGGATTTGGATCTAGTGGAAAGAAGATTTGAGTGGAAAGTAACTTGGGAAGGCTAGAGATCAAGATTCATTTGGTAGGAATGGAATATCTTGGCCTCAACACATGAGTAGGAAGTTCTCTCTCAGAAAATGTATGCTGGAAGTGTAGGTTCAGTCTGATGGCTCTCTCCACGAATGAAGAGGAGGTGGAGGGGTATATATAGCCTCCACACAAAATCTAACCATTACACACAATTTACCAAACTCGGTGGGACCGAATCAACAAACTCGGTCGGACTGATTTAGCAAATCTAGCGACCGGTAGGATTTTCGGTGGGACCGATATGCAACTCGGTAGGACCGATATGGTTAGGGTTATGGCGTAACGTAATCTCGGTAAGACCGATTACACAAACTCGGTGAGGTCGATTTTGGTAATAAGCTTTCCAGAGAGTTGGTCAGGCAAACTCGGTTGGACCGATTACACAAACTCGGTAGGACCGATTTTGGTAATGAGTCAACCAGGAAGTTTGCATTGTAATCTCGGTAGTACCGATTGCTCAAACTCGGTGAGACCGATTTTGCTAATGGACATACACAAAGAGATTACAATCCCATCTTGGTGAGACCGACTTGCCTAGGGTTTGTGGCAGTGGCTAAGACATCCGAACTCGGTGGCGCCGGATAGAAAGAATCGGTGTGGCCGAGTTTGACTTTAGGTTTAGGACATATGTGTGGAAGTGGGAAATTAGTTGAGGGCTTTGGAGCATATCACTAAGCACTGTGGAGCAAGAAACTCATTAAGCGACACCTCATCCCTTGTTGATAGTATTGGCTTTTCCTACAGACTCAATGTGATCTTGTATCACTAAAATGTAAAATGAAGAGTCTTGAGCTTGAAGCTTGAGCCAATCCTTTGTCCTTAGCATCTAGAAGGAGTTCCCACATCCTTTAGTCCATGCCACTCCATTGTTGAACTTATCTGAAACATACTAGATAAAAGTGTTAGTCCAACGAGAGATATGTTGACATTAATTACCAAAACCACCTAGGGAGCACTTGTGATTTTCACAGAGGAAGGGCTGGAAGATGAGGCAGCGGTCCGTCAATACGCTACTAAGGCGTCGATGCCATCGTACTCCCACTTGACGGCCTCCCACCCGCCTTCTTCGCCTTCTCCGACCTTCCCATGCCAGCCGCCCAAGGAGGCGACCCCGAGAAGTTCAAGGAGCAGGTTCCACCAGGAGAAGGAGCCCGGTGCAGCTGCTGCTGCCGACACCACCCCGGAGCGGCGGGCCGACACCTAGTCGGACCCGTCATCCTCTTGCCTGCTACCCTCGTCGACACTGCCGCTGTCCTCCTCGTCACTCTCGCTTGAGGACGAATTTTCGTCATCCAAGGAGCTCTCCACGCAGCACTTCAGGAGAGTTCCGAAATTGCCATAGACCATGATGGAGAGGAGGCCATTCTCCATTAACTTGAAGTAGAGAATGAGCCCCGGCGTCAGGCTGTGGATGCGAGCAAAGGTCTTCCAACCGCGACAAAAATACATGACGTGAGGGGCTGGGAAGTCGATGTCGGCCCATGTGCCGCTATTCCCACAGCCCCTCATGTGCAGCTTCAGCGCCTGTGGCGGGTCCAGCTCCATCTCCCGAGCGAATGGGGTCAGGAGACAAAGACGCCGGTGCGCCGGCTAGCGCAACCTGATGAAGAACTCGCAAGGGTTGTCCCTGACATGGCCCTCCGTTGGGGGAAGGATCGCTGGCGGGTGCGAGGCCGACACACTGCCCCATCCTCCTCTTCCCCTAGCACTGCAGCGGCCTCGACCTCGCCTCCTCCCCCTTCCTATCGCGGCCGGCTCCACCGCCACGAGCTCTTGGGGAGGAGCGACGCATTGTCGAGCAGAGACCCTCGCCGCCACCGATGAAGCATCAGCGTGCCCTCTCGCCATGACAGAAGGGAGGAAGGAGCAGGCATGGGGACAGGCGGATGGCGAAGGACTAAGAGGCGCCACCCCCTCCCGCTCCCTTCCTTATAAAGGGACGGGGTCGGGGCTGGACGGCCCCTCTCAGCCAATCCGGCTCATTAAGGTGACAGCGGGCAAGGACATCGACCGCCCTCCCCGCCCAATTGAAGGCGTGTGGGGATCAACCCACGCACGCTCGTCTTCCCGTATTCCACGCGCCTGTCATTCGCCCTGCGTCGTGCATGCGGCATACGTAGCACGAGGGAAGGGCGTAATGGGACGCGTGGAGCAACGGTTCCCAGGTAAGGAGAATAAATGAGAGGCGGCCCTATGGTCTCGAAGGGACACGCAAGCCGTCTCTTTACTGTTTGCCGTGGGATGATGCAAGCATGATTCGATCACCCGCGCGCGCAACCCCCACGTTACGCGTGCAACACGGATTGTGGGAGAGCGCAGCGGCAGAAAAATCTCCTCAATTAAAACCGCCCCATCTGCTCGCACACCGTTTTGGGCCTGGCCCAACAACGCGTTGCACTTATGTGTGGCCCAGGTCCGGGGGGCTCTTTTCGGTGTACTAAAGTAGGGGCACTCCTTTGTACCCCTTATTTGTGCACAGGCAGCCGGAGCCGCGCCTACGGCCACACTTAAGATGGCCAAAGCAACGCCAAGACGGAGGCATAAAGAAAAGGAAGGCGAGGAGGTTTCCCCCGGCAAGACCCTTGTCGGGGCGACTCCCACAGCCCCGGCAAGGACCTTGCTGGGGGCAGCTTACCCGAAGCCAGCGGAGCACGCCACCCTTGAGCCCTAGTTTTTCTGACATCACCAACCACGTTGGGACTTGGGCTCGGGAGGCACCTCCATGATGGCATGCAGATCTTCGTGAAGACAAGAAACACTCCAAATCAGAGGAGGATTAGAAGACGATGAGCCTTGGCGAGATCCTTGCCGAGGGAATCCACAAGACCCCCGGCAAGATCCTTGCCGGGGACGACCGTGACGCCACGGCAAGACCCTTGCCGGGGCCCCGACAACGCCCTTGCCGAGGACATCCGCGAGGCCACAGACAGGCCCGCACCCGTTAAGTTTCTAACACCACTCCCATGCAGCTGCCAGCCCACCAGCTGGGCAAGCACCTGCGTGTCGGCATGAGGCTTCTCAGCCAACTCAGCGCATTCCTACGTGGTGGCATGCAAATCTTCGTGAAGGCCCTACCACCGCACCACCTCAGCAGCCTGCTAGCCTACATGGCATTGGCCACCTCGCTGGCCCAGGCGCGTGTCAAGGCAGGGCGAAGCGGCGGTAAAGTGAAGGGGATACATCAGATGCGCATTAAATGCGTCTTGTCCCATAATGTCAAGCGATAGGCTTAACCACAGTACACCGATGCCACCTCCTGTATGCCACTGTGGAGATCCCCTTGCCTATGAAAGGAGGCCCAAGGCATCCAGGAGAAGGATTCGGACCCTTGGACAAGTTACGCTTAGTATAGCTCGCTCAAGAACTCCAAGAACACATATATACACATCAAAGCAGGACTAGGATATTACGCATCCTTGCGGCCCGAACCTGGGTAAACGACCCGCGTGCTTGTACTGACTTCTGATCCTGCTCTTTTCACGACCCAGCGCCCTGTAACCATAGTAGGGATTCTTGTGATCCCATAGGTGTCGTTTTCCACCGACAATAGGTATACCCCGGCCCCTCCTGGGTGGGTCATGCCTAATATTTGTATCCCCAACATCATGCCCCAGGTTGTTTTGAACTGGTTCATGTCAATCTTCAACACTTAGAAAGATCCTCCCTTCTTTATTTGTGCGAGAATTCATAAGCCGCCATGACGTCATCTCCTGGAATTGCGATAACCCACCATGACGTCACCTATCATTAATTCACACAATATCCAATATCTCTCAACGGATCTTTATCTTTAATACTTGTCCCAAGAATCGAGGCGCCTGAACAGCTGGATAACCATGTTTCGGCCTCCTCGTTTTTCGCCCCCACTTATCAGCCTTCTCCTTATAAATAGGGTCAAACTGCCTCTTCTCATTCTCCCCCCTTTCCTTCGTCCTCCGTCGCCGCTGCGAAGCACACCAACATCATCGTCCTTGGCCGCTGCATCATCCTGAACAGGACCAGAGAACGACCGTGCTCCACTGCAGTTCACCTGCCTCTATGAGTTTTTCTCCTTCCATGCTCGAGATCGCATTAGGGTTTCCGAAGTTCTTCATGTTCTTCATAGTTGTTCGTAGTTTATCTCCAACCCGAGCATCGTTTGACCTGGAAATAGCATATATCTTGCGCGGTAGTAGTTTTGCCCCTACTTTCAATATCAGCGGACCCTTTTTCCTTGAGGTAAGAACTCCTCAGAACCTATGAACTCCCTTGTTCCTCTTTTAGGTTTTGATTTATTTTTGTTTTTCACACAGCGCCAGATCCAAAATTATAATTGTAATATGTAAAACATGTTTGTCTGGGACTTAGTAAAACTTTCTTCCTGATAAACCAACTCGATCATGGTGGCTTATATCATTGGTTGTAGTTAAATTCAATGCTCAACAGATTTCTCCTTTGATAGACATCAAACTGCTCATGGCGGCTTACTTAGCTCGCTGTAACTAGTCATATACCATTAGACCCCTTTTTAAGCCGCCATTCTGAACGTGTGCTGTAATACTTTCCCACCGGCTTAATTTTGAACCGGCAAACCTGTTCTTATCCTTTTTAGGCTTCTTTCTTCAAGATGGACCCAAAGACAGCCACTTCCTGTAACTGGGTTCCCTCCATAGTCACTAAGAACACCCTCCAGCACTTTGTGAAAACTGGCTATTTGCCCAAGAAGAATGTCATGCACTATCGCGCCCCAAGCCGGAAGAAGAGAAACCTCAACCAAAAGATGATGAAGTCATTGTATTTACCGATCACATGAACCGGGGCTTCTCACCGCCCAACTCTAAATTCTTCCGGGAAGTTCTGCACTTTTTCAACCTTCATCCTCAAGACATCGGACCCAATTCCGTGTCAAATATATGCAACTTCCAAGTGTTCTGTGAGGTGTACCTTCAAGAGGAGCCCAGTGTGGAGCTATTCAGAGAGTACTTTTATTTGACCCGCGAGAATGAGTACTCCAATGGACTTGGAACTTGGTGGGATCTTAATCCAGCATCGGAGATATGCTATATTCCCTTATGCGCGCCTGCTGAGTCATCCCAAGGATTGGAACCAGACATGGTTCTACTGCAAAGATACTTCTCCGAATGACGAGAACCTGCTGCCCGGCTTTCGCGCCCTGCGTCTTGAATCAAATCATCCTCTCCCTGACAAGCTGACAGTTGTTGAACGCAAGAAACTTGCACCTACCATTGCCAATGTTAAAGCTCTGTTGGGGAACGGCTTAACTGGCATTGACTTGGTTTGATGCTAGGTGGCATGGCGGATCATCCCCTTGAGCCGCCACACCGGCTTAATGTGCACCTACACGGGTAGCAAAAACGATCCACTATGCCATAGCTCTAAGGACTTGAGTGATGACACCGTCAACGAGATGACAAAGTCTCTTTTGCATGAAAGCCCGGTTGACTGCAGCAAGGTGGGCCTAAGCCCTTTCTGCAAATCTAACCCAGCACCAGAAGTAAGCCGCCAAACTAGTTACTTTACCTTCATCCTTAATACTTTGTTTAATTCAACTCCGATGACTTTCATAGGCTGATGACGACTTTTGGAAGAAGGAATATGACCATGAAGCTGCAAAAAGGGCCAGGAAGGCCAAGAAAGCCGCCAAGTGAACCACCAAGAAGAGGGGAAAGAAACCCAATGCTTCTGAGCTACTTGAACTGGACAACACCTCTGAGTCGGAGGTAGCCCTTGATTCTCTTGGCTCCTTTTTCAACCATCTTATTGACACTGATTATCACCAGGATGACATGGGAACGAGTCAGGCAATCGAAGAAGAGGTAACTATCATTTCCTCCGACTCCAAGCCCTTGCCAAGAAAAAAATTCGAAGAGTATCCCGGAAAGTAAGCTTTTCATACCCCTTAGCTCATCTAGATCCTCACTTTCTTTTGAAGCAACAGCAGCACAAGAGCCGGCGACAGACTCGGACTAGCAGGGATGAAGAATTATCCTCCGGCTTACCGAACACTCTAGGGAAGCATTGAAACGAGGTCACCCCTGACTTAAACTCTTTTTATACTCTGGCGGGTTTCATCCGCCAACCACTTAATTCTTCCAACTCAAATTATTAGTAAACATCTCGTTCCTCCTCCGACGACTCATCTCAATCTCATTTGCCGGCTTTCAATACTACTCCCGGGTAATGACAATTTACCTATCATTTACTCATGATGTTCCTTTTATACTTATACTGACCTCTTATGACTCATGTAGTGGAAAAGCCAAGGCTAGCAAGAAGGAAAAGGTGACTGAGCCAGCTGAAGACCCAAAAGTCAATAAGCCGGAGCAACAAACCCCAACACCTGAGATCTCCATTCCTCAACCATCGGATCCGGTTCTTGACATTCCACCAGTGACTTCCGAGCCTCCTGTTGATCAAGCCAGTGACAACCCTCTAACCATGAAGCATCAAGCCTAGTCAAGATGACTGATACACATGATGATGACGTGGTGACCACCAATATCGGCTTTAGAGAGCTGGGAAGGCCTACCGTCTTGGCCAAACACTCTGCTAACGAGGAGCACATTAAACAATGCAAAGTAAGATTTGATGTTGCTGACTACTCCCAATTAAGCATTGGCGAAGTGTATTCTGGTTATCTCAGTCAAGTACACAACAGTCTTGAACTTGAAGTTGACATAGTGAAGCAAATGCACCAAAAGTTTGAGGTATGAACTCTTCCTTTATTGAGTTATGCACATCCTGTCAGTCCCCAAGTCTACTGTTTATGATGAATATGTTGTAGACTTAGATTAACCATGAGCATAAGTAATATCCTTTGATAGAATCCTTTGAAAATCTGGCTTAAAGCATCTAGCTTAAAGTATAGCTGTAGTGGTTAACACTGAATCCGTAGCCCCCAAAGGCCGGTTTAATCAGCATGAAAGAGCCTGACATTTATATTCTTGTGTAGACGACAATACTTACTTATGTAGTTCTCATGAGCCGGCTATGACCGTGTAAAGCACAACCGGGTCACTGTACAGTATTAAGAAAGCAGGCAGTATGCATTAGCCCCCAAGTGCCAAGTATTCTTGCTCACAAAGTGCTTGGGACTTATTCATATAAACCGTTGCATGAGTAGTTTGCTCGGAAGACATTAGCCCCCAAGTGTCAAGTGTTTTTGCTTGCAAAAGGCTTGGGACTTCATGTTTTTAGCTGACTTATAATTTTGATCCGGTGTATGCATAGACTACCACTGCTCAACTTCAATCAGAGCTATCTGACTTGAAGACTCACCGGGAGCTACAAGGATCTGAGACCTAGAAGGCGAACTCAAAGTTCGAATTCAGTGTGACTAAAGTAGAAAAATTGAAAACGGCTATGAAGTTGAAAGAAGCTCCTGGGCTGAAGAGAAGATTGCCTTAACACAATGGGCTGAAAAGGCGTAGGCGGCTCTTGAGGAGGTGACCATGGAACTTTCCGGCTTAAAACGTCATCTGTCTCAGATGGTTTCAGCTATGTTTGGTAAGCCGCCTTATGATTGTCACAGTTAAATATCTTCCTTGATGATATGAACCGCTTTTAATCAATTCATGATTATTTTGCAGGCCCCAGGAGCACCAATCTCAACCAAGATATGCTTGTGAAGCTAAAGGCGGTTTACACAATTGTGGAGCAGCTTTACACTGGTGCTTAGCACACATTGGCCACAATTTCTCCATCTAATGAAACCCCCACTCTCTTGGTTGATGTGTTAAGGAAGCTTTCCGTTCTGTCTGAGAGGTTTAGTGAGATGAAGCGATCATTTACAAGAGCCGGAGCTATGACTGCTTTAAGCTGGGCCAAAGCATGGTTACCGAAGCTAGACCTGGCCGATATCTCTATCAGGTATCCAAGCTTTAAAGAAGACGGCACCCCGTTTGACAAGAAAGACTTTGCTGCTTGCGTGAAGGACATACGTCCTCTGGCCAGTCTAATTGCCAATGAGACAGACCTCACCAAGTATCAACCGACTTATGACCCGGAAAATCAGAAGATGCCAACGCCATCTTACAAAGTGAAAGACCTTATCCCCCCAATCCGTAAGCACACTTTTTCTCCTGAAGTTGACCAGTCCAAGCTTATTTATGATGAAGCTGAGTTCCAAGCTTTGAATGGCATTGACTGGTCATCACCAAGCTTCCAGGAAGTACGAACAGGATGAAGAAGTGGAGAGGTATGATCCTGAAGCATTAGGCCATCAGAATCAAGAAGATTGATCCTCTGGGCGGTTCATATTTGTGACCTTCTGAAAAACAATTAACCATTTGAACTCCTGGAGTCATGTAATAGGGTAGCAATAACTTTGCTCTGCCGTGCCATCATGCACGTTCATGTTATGCTCAATGATGTTAAGCCGCCACTTGATAGTTATCCTTTTAGATTTATCATGATAGATCAAAAGAGCTCTTGGCGGTTGACTGCAGGGCGGGTCATAATACCTCACATATAACTACTGATGCTTAAAACAGTTATGGATAAGGCTGGTTTAACATGAATTCCGACATAATTAGAATAACGATATCATACCTGTGATATCGAATCATATTGCCGGTTTACAATACCTGTGCAGTAAGGTTGAGCACCCAAAGCTTTAGAAGCCAATATTTCCAAGTGCTTGATATCATCATGTATAGGCGACTTGTCGCCTCTCATTAAGCTAGGTAATAGAAACCATGGGTATCCTTCAAATATGAGCTGTGAGGTTGAAGGCTACATGGCCGGGATCACTTTAGATCAAAAGGCAAGATAAAATAAAGAAGAACTGGAAAAAGTTCAAAAAACTCAAGCCAAATGAGAAAAATGAGGCTATGCTTCGAATATGAGCAGGAAGTCAGACCATAAGGGTTAATATCTTTGATTCGAATACGATCAGGAAGCCCAAATGGTTTTTGTCATTGCACCGATCAAATGGGTACCGAAAACTATGATTCGAATACGATAAGGAAGCCCCAAGTGACCATAATGATTAATGGCTATGATTCGAATACGATCAAGAAGCCGGACCAAGAGGGTTAACGATGATGATTTGAATACGACCAAGCCCCCAAGTGGTTTGTGACGTTTAACTGCTATGGTTCGAATGCGGCCAGGAAGCCGGACCAAGAGGGTTAATGGCTGTGATTCAAATACGATTAAGCCCCCTAGTGATCTTGAAATTATGATGAAGAAGACTCATTATTGAAGATGAAAACGACAGAGGCCCTGCTTTATTATAATCATCATAATATATACATCGTCAAGATATGTACATCATAAGAGTCGGCGGCTCAAGTGTAGTAAGGCCGAAGATGAGCAATATTCCACGGTCGGCAGGTCTCCTCCTCCGACTTACGTGAGTCTTTGTGCTCTTGAATATCAATAAGCTAGTACGACCCATTGTTCAAGTTCTTGCTGACCACAAAGGGCCCTTCCAAAGGTGGGGATACCTTGTGCATGTCAGTTTGATCCTGCATGTGCTGGAGCACCAAATCACCTTCTTGAAAGGTTCTGGACTTAACCTGGCGGCTGTGGTAACGGTGCAGATATTGTTGGTAAATTAATAACCCACAGTATAGGGGATCGCAACACTTGTCGAGGGTACAGTATTCAACCCAAATTTATTGATTCGACACAAGGGGAGCCAAAGAATATTCTCAAGTATTAGCAGTTGAGTTTCAATTCAACCACACCTGGATAACTTTGTATCTGTAGCAAAGTATTTAGTAGCAAAGTAGTATATAAGTAACGATAATAGTAGCAAAAGTAAAAGTAGCAGTTTTGTAGTAATTGTATCAGTAGCAACGGTAGAGTAAATAAGCAAAGCACAATATGTGAAAAGCTCTTAGGCAATGGATCGGTGATGGATAATTATGTCGGATGCAATTCCTCATGTAATAGTTATAACATAGGGTGACACAGAACTAGCTCCAGTTCATGAACATAATGTAGGAATGTATTCCGAATATAGTCATACGCGCTTATGGAAAAGATTTTGCATGACATCTTTTGTCCTACCCTCCCGTGGCAGTGGGGTCCTAATGGAAACTAAGGGATATTAAGGCCTCCTTTTAATAGAGTACCGTACCAAAGCACTAACACATAGTGAATACATGAACTCCTCAAACTACGGTCATCACCAAGAAGTATCCCGATTATTGTCACTTCGGGGTTGTCGGATCACAACACATAATAGGTGACTATAGACTTGCAAGATAGGATCAAGAACTCACATATATTCATGAAAACATAATAGGTTCAGATATGAAATCATGGCACTCGGGCCCTAGTGACAAGCATTAAGCATAGCAAAGTCATAGCAACATCAATCCCAGAACATAGTGGATACTACGGATCAAACCCTAACAAAACTAACTTGATTACATGGTAAATCTCATCCAACCCATCACCGTTCAGCAAGCCTACGATGGAATTACTCACCTATAGCGGTGAGCATCATGAAATTGGTGATGGAGGATGGTTGATGATGACGACGGCGATGAATCCCCCTCTCCGGAGCTCCGAACGAACTCCAGATCAACCCTCCCGAGAGAGATTAGGGCTTGGCGGCGGCTCCGTATCGTAAAACGCGATGAAACTTTTTCTCTGATTTTTTCTCCGTGAAAGTAAATATATGGAGTTGGAGTTGAGTTCGGTGGACGTCCAAGGGGACCGATGAGGTAGGGGGGCGCGCCCTGGGGGGGCGCGCCCTGGGGGGGCGCCCTCCACCCTCGTGGACAGGGTGTGGGCCCCCTGGTGCTGATTCTTTCGCCAATATTTTTTATTAATTCTGAAAAGTTGCTCTGTGGATTGTCAGGCCATTCCGAGTACTTTTATTTCTGCACAAAAATAACACCATGGTAGTTCTGCTGAAAACAGCATCAGTCCGGGTTAGTTCCATTGAAATCATGGAAGTTAGAGTCCAAAACAAGGGCAAAAGTGTTTGGAAAAGTAGATACAATGGAGACGTGTCAACTCCCCCAAGTTTAAACCTTTGCTTGTCCTCAAGCAATTCATTTGACAAACTAAAAGTGATAAAGGAAAACTTTTACAAACTCTGTTTGCTCTTGTTGTTGCAAATATGTAAAGCTATCATTCAAGTTTTCAGCAAAGATTATGAACTAACCATATTCACAATAACACTTAGGTCTCATGTTTACTCATATCAATGGCATAATCAACTAGCGAGCAATAATAATAAGTCTCGGATGACAACACTTTCTCAAAACAATCATAATATGATATAACAAGATGGTATCTCGCTAGCCCTTTCTGAGACCGCAAAACATAAATGCAGAGCGCCTTTAAACACCAAGGACTGACTAAACATTGTAATTCATGGTAAAAGAGATCCAATCATAGTCATACCCAATATAAACTAATAGTAATGCATGCAAATGACAGCGGTGCTCTCCAGGGGGTGCTTTTTTAATAAGAGGGTGATGACTCAACATAAAAATAAATAGATAGGCCCTTCTTAGAGGGAAGCAGGGATTTGTAGAGGTGCCAGAGCTCGATTTTGAATAGAGATGAATAACATTTTGAGCGGTATACTTTCACTGTCAACATAACAACTAAGAGATCTCGATATCTTCCATGCTACACACATTATAGGCGGTTCCCAAGTAGAATGGTAAAGTTTATACTCCCCCGCCACCAACAAGCATCAATCCATGGCTTGCCCGAAACACGGGTGCCTCCAACTAGCAACAATCCTGGGGGAGTTTTGTTTGTAATTATTTTTGATTTAAGCATGGGACTGGGCATCCCGGAGACCAGCCATTTTCTCGTGAATGAGGAGCAGAGTCCACTCCTCTTGAGAATAACGCACCTAGCATGGAAGATACAGACAACTCTAGTTGATACATGAGCTGTTCGAGCATACAAAACAGAATTTCATTTGAAGGTTTGGAGTTTGGCACATACAAATTTACTTGGAACGGCAGGTAGATACCGCATATAGGAAGGTATGTTGGACTCATATGGAATAACTTTGGGGTTTATGGAGTTTGGATGCACAAGCAGTATTCCTAATTAGTACAGGTGAAGGCTAACAAGAGACTCGGAAGCGACCAACTTAGAGAGCGACAAAAGTCATGAACATGCATTAAAATTAATCAACACTGAGTGCAAGCATGAGTAGGATATAATCCACCATGAACATAAATATCGTGAAGGCTATGTTGATTTTGTTTCAACTACATGCATGAACATGTGCCAACTCAAGTCACTCGAATCATTCAAAGGAGGATACCACCCTATCATACCACATCACAACCATTTTAATAGCATGTTGGCACGTAAGGTAAACCATTATAAGATCCTAGCTAATTAAGCATGGCATAAGCAACTATAATCTCTAATTGTCATTGCAAACATGTTTATTCATAATAGGCTGAATCAGGAACGATGAACTAATCATATTTACAAAAACAAGAGAGGTCGAGTTCATACCAGCTTCTCTCATCTCAATCAGTCCATCATATATCGTCATTATTGCCTTTCACTTGTACGACCGAATGGTGTGGATAATAATAATAGTGCACGTGCATTGGACTAAGCTGGAATCTGCAAGCATTAAATTCAAGGGAGAAGACAAGGTAATATGGGCTCTTGGTTAAATCAACAATCGTGCATATAAGAGCCATTAAACATTTTCATTATGGTCTTCTCCTTTAGACCCCCAAAGGAAAGAAAGGAAATAAAACTATTTACACGGGAAAGCTCCCAACAAGCAAGAGAAGAAAGAGAAATATTTCTGGGTTTTCTTTTATTACTACTATAGACATGGAAATTAAACTAACTATTTTTTTGTTTTTCTTAAGGTTTATCAAACACACAAGAATAAAGCTAGGAAAAGAAATTAAACTAGCATGGATAGTACAATGAAAAAGTATGAGCACCAACAACTAGAGTGACTGGGTGAACATGAATGAATGTCGGTGAGAAATACGTACTCCCCCAAGCTTAGGCTTTTGGCCTAAGTTGGTCTATGCCCATGGATCACGGCTACTCTCTCCGGTGTATTGAGGAGTGTCATCATACTGCCACTAGCTGGCGATCTCCTCCGTATCCCACTGATAAAATGATGGACGATAAGGGTCAAGTGATGGTTCTGGCCCGGGCTCTAGAGCTGATGTCTGGCCCTGGTACGCATAAATGGCCTCTGGCAAGACGAGGTAAGGGCCTGCAGTTAAATCAAACAAAGAGGACACGGGCAAGATAATAGTCTCATTGTGTTTCTTATGAAATCTCAAATTATACTTAAGCATATTCTCATCATTTTTAACAATAAACTCATGTGCTACCATGCCCTTATAATCTACAAAAGTAGGAGGTAGAAATTTTTCCTCTTTCTCAAAATGCCTAATAGGTATCCTGAAATGTTTAGCAAGGTGTGAAGCATAGATACCTCCAAAGATGGGACCCTTTGTACGGTCAGACTTAATCGTTTAGCAATAATAGCGCCCATACTAACAGAGTTATCACGAAATAAAGTATGGAGCAAAATAATAATATCAGGAACACTAAGGTTTCCACAGTTTCCGCGACCAATTAAGCATCGACTAGCAAATATTGCAAAGTAGCGTAAAACAGGAAAATGTATGCTAGTAATTCTTACATCAGAAACCTTCCTCGTTTCCCTACAGTAATAGTATCAATAAATCCATCCACATCTTTACGATGTGGTTCCTCTAAGCTGCCCCCGAAAGGTATCTTGCAAACCATGCTAAATTCATATAGCGACATCTCCCTAGCCACATCATATAAATGAAACTCTACTGAAGGAGGTGATTTCTTAGGATAAAAGTAGAAATTTTGCACGAAAGTGAGTAAGATATACTGTTCGATCTGGACGTGGAGGAAGTCGGTGAGGCCCGCATTATCAACCAACGAATAAAAATCATCATGAATACCGGCTGCTTTCTAGAAATCATCACAAGGCCATTCACACGGCCGTACTTCCGCCACACGAGGGAGGTTATACTTGGGCTTTTCATTCTCCTTAGCTTGTTTATCCTTAGAGCCTTGGCTAGAAGAGCCCCTCAAGAAAATCTCTTCATCTTTCTCTGAAAATTTCTGAAATTTTTAGTAACTCAAATAAAAGTGAACCAAACTCAACAAAATTGATAGTAACTACTCCCACAAGTGCCTAGAGACTATATCATGCATTAGAATTACTTGGGACCATATAAATTTGATATGCAAGCTCAAGAACAGGGTCACCTAGGCAGCAAAAATTTGCAATGAATAAAGCACTTGAACAAAACCTAATTTGACCATTAGACGAGTCACATACCAAAGAACAATCCCCCAAAGCAGTTTTGTGAATGGAACTTTGAGCAAGGAGATCGAAAATGGCAGCAAAGTGAGCTAGAACTCGTGCTTGAGCTGGATGGTCATTTTTTGGGAGGAAGATGAAGTGTGTGGGTGTAGGAATAAGTGGAGGGGGGCCATAGTGGGCCCATGAGGCAGGGGGCGTTCCCTATAGGGGTGGGCGCGCCCTGGACCCTCGTGGCCAGGTGCCAGGTCCCCCTGCTGTGTTCTCAGTGCCAGATATTGTCAAATATTCCAGAAAAAATCATATTAAATTTGCAGGGCATTTGGAGAACTTTTATTTTTGGGGTATTTTTTATTGCATGGATAATTCAGAAAACAGACAGGAATTACTATTTTTACTTTATTTAATCTAAATAACAGAAAGTAAAAGGAGGGTACAAAAGGTTGTGCCTTCTAATATCATCCATCTCATGCTCATCAAAAGGAATCCACTAATACGGTTGATCAAGTCTTGTTAACAAACTCATTCTGAATCGCATGAAACCGGAGAAATTTCGAATAACTCTAAGTTACCTGAACTGGGATATGAACATCCTGAATAATAAGAATATCATATTTCTTCTTGACAGTAGGAAGAGGAAATTCAAAACCTCCAATAATGATAGTTGGGATTTTTCCAATTGAATTGATACTGCGAACTTGAGGTTGTTTCCTCGGAAAGTGTACCGTATGCTCATTACCATTAACATGAAAAATGACATTGCCTTTGTTGCAATCAATAACAGCCCATATAGTGTTCAAAAATGGTCTACCAAGGATAATCGACATACTATCGTCCTCAGGAATATCAAGAATAACAAAGTCAATTAAGATAGTAACGTTTGCAGCCACAACAGGTACATCCTCACAAATACCGATAGGTATAGCGGTTGATTTATCAGCCATTTGCAAAGATATTTCAGTAGGTGTCAACTTATTCAATTCAAGTCTATGATATAAAGAAAGGGGCATAACACTAACACCGGCTCCAAGATCACATAAAGCAGTTTTAACATAGTTTCTTTTAATGGAGCATGGTATAGTTGGTACTCCTGGGTCTCCAAGCTTCTTCGGTATTCCACCTTTAAAAGTGTAATTAGCAAGCATGGTGGAAATTTCAGCTTCTGGTATCTTTATTTTATTTGTAATAATATCTTTCATGTATTTAGCATAAGGATTTACTTTAAGCATATCAATCAAACGCATACGCAAAAAGATAGGTCTAATCATTTCAGCAAAGTGCTCAAAATCCTCATCATCGTTTTTCTTGGATGGCTTAGGAGGAAAAGGCATGGGTTTCTGAACCCATGGTTCTCTTTCTTTACCGTGCTTCCTAGCAACAAAGTCTCTCTTATTGTAACGTTGATTCTTTGATTGTGGGTTATCAAGATCAACAGCAGGTTCAATCTCTACATCATTATTATTGCTAGGTTGAGCATCAACATGAACATTATCATTAACATTATCACTAGGTTCATGTTCATCACCAGATTGTGTTTTAGCATTAGAAATAGAAATATCATTTGGATTCTCAGGTGTGTCTACAACAGGTTCACTAGAAGCATGCAAAGTCCTATCATTTTTCTTGTTCTTCTTTTTGGAAGGACTAGGTGCATCTACATTATTTCTCTGAGAATCTTTCTCAATTCTCTTAGGGTGGCCTTCGGGATACAAAGGTTCCTGAGTCATTTTATCCATTCTAGTAGCCACTCTAACAGCAAAATCATGTTTATTATTTAATTCATCGCGCAAATTACTTTGAGCTTTAAGTACTTGGTTTGCTTGAGTGGTAACCATAGAAGCATATTTGTTAATGAGTTTAAGTTCACATTTAACTCTATCCATATGATCACTCAAGTGTCCAATCATGTAAGCATTACTCTTTAATTCTCTACCAACATAAGCATTGAAATTTTCTTGTCTAGCCATAAAGTCATCAAATTCATCTAAGCATTGGCTAGAAAACTTAGTAGATGGGATTTCAACCTTATCCTACCTATAGAGAGAATTTACCTTTACTACATGTGTCGGGTTATCAAGACCATGTATTTCTTTAATAGGTGGTACATTAAGGCCATGTATTTCTTCAACAGGAAGTAAATTCTTAACATCTTCAGCTTTAATACCTTTTTCTTTCATAGATTTCTTTGCCTCTTGCATATCTTCATGACTGAGAAATAGGACACCTCTTTTCTTCAGAGTTGGTTTAGGAGTAGGCTCAGGAATTGGCTCAGGAATTTTCCAATTATCTTCATTAGTAAACATATTATTCAATAGCAATTCAGCTTGATCGACTGTTCTTCCCCTGAAAACACAACCAGCACAACTATCCAAGTGGTTCTTGGAAGCATCGACTAGTCCATTATAAAAGATATCAAGTATTTCATTTTTCTTAAGAGGTTGATCAGGCAAAGCATTAAGTAATCGGAGAAGCCTCCCCCAAGCTTGTGGGGGACTCTCTTCTTCAATTTGCACAAAATTATATATTTCCCTCAAGGCAGCTTGTTTCTTATGAGCAGGGAAATATTTAGCAGAGAAGTAATAAATCATATCCTGGGGACTACACACACAACCAGGATCAAGAGAATTAAACCAAGTTTAGCATCACCCTTTAATGAGAACGGAAATATCTTAAGGATATAATAGTAGCGAGATTTCTCATCATTAGTGAACAAGGTGGCTATATCATTTAACTTACTAAGATGTGCCACAACGGTTTCAGATTCATAGCCATAAAAAGGATCAAATTCAATCAAAGTAATTATCCCAGGATCGACAGAGAATTCATAATCCTTATCAGTAACAAAGATAGGTGAAGTAGCAAAAGCAGGGTCATATTTCATTCTAGCATTCAGAGTTTTCTTTTTCAGCTTAGCTAATAACTTCTT
Source organism: Triticum aestivum (assembly GCF_018294505.1). Taxonomy (NCBI): domain Eukaryota; kingdom Viridiplantae; phylum Streptophyta; class Magnoliopsida; order Poales; family Poaceae; genus Triticum; species Triticum aestivum. Next base: position 544,492,711 of record NC_057801.1, read on the forward strand.
CAGATCAGATCTATAATTCCAAGCAAGAAAATCTCTAGCAGTTTCGTCATCCATAACATAACCCTCAAGAATAACAGGTAATTTATATTTAGGTGGAGTCATCACTATCTTCAATAATATCAGTTTGAAGAATTTCATTCTCTCTAACCCTAGCAAGTTGTTCATCAAGATATTCACCTTATGGCACAGTAGTATCAAGGACAGAAGAAGTTTCATCATAAGTATCATGCATAGTAGAAGTGGCATCATCAATAACATGCGACATATCAGAATTAATAAAAGAAGCAGGTTTAGGTGTCGCAAGCTTACTCATAACAGAAGGAGAATCTAGTGCAGAGCTAGATGGCAGTTCCTTACCTCCCCTCGTAGTTGAGGGATAAATCTTAGTTCTTTCGTCTTTCAAGTTCCTCATAGTGATCAACAGATATAAATCCCAAGTGACTTAAAGAATAGAGCTATGCTCCCCGGCAACGGCGCCAGAAAATAGTCATGATAACCCACAAGTATAGGGGATCGCAATAGTTTCCGAGGGTAGAGTATTCAACCCAAATTTATTGATTCGACACATGGGGAGCCAAAGAATATTCTCAAGTATTAGCAGGTGAGTTGTCAATTAAACCACACCTGGATAACTTAGTATCTGCAGCAAAGTATTTAGTAGAAAAGTAGTATGGAAGTAACGATAATAGGACCAAAAGTAAAAGTAGCAATTTTGTAGTAATTGTAACAGTAGCAATAGTAAAGTAAATAAGCAAAGCACAATATGTGAAAAGCTCGTAGGCAATGGATCAGTGATGGATAATTATGTCGGATGCGATTCCTCATGTAATAGTTATAACGTAGGGTGACACAGAACTAGCTCCAGTTCATCAATGTAATTGTAGGCATGTATTTTGAATATAGTCAGACGCGCTCATGGAAAAGAACTTGCATGATATCTTTTGTCCTACCCTCCCGTGGCAGCGGGGTCCTCATGGAAACTAAGGGATATTAAGGACTCCTTTTAATAGAGTACCAAACCAAAGCATTAACACATAGTGAATACATGAACTCCTCAAACTACGGTCATCATCGAGAAGTATCCCGATTATTGTCACTTCAGGGTTGTCGGATCATAACACATAATAGGTGACTATAGATTTGAAAGATAGGATCAAGAACTCACATATATTCATGAAAACATAATAGGTTCAGATCTGAAATCATGGCACTCGGGTCGTAGTGACAAGAATTAAGCATAGCAAAGTCATAGCAACATCAATCTCAGAACATAGTGGATACTAGGGATCAAACCCTATCAAAACTAACTTGATTACATGGTAAATCTCATCCAACCCATCACCGTCCAGCAAGACTACGATGCAATTACTCACGTAAGGGGGTGAGCATCATGAAATTGGTGATGGAGGATGGTTGATGATGACGACGGCGACGAATCCCCCTCCCCGGAGCCCCGAACGAACTCCAGATCAGCCCTCCCGAGAGAGATTAGGGCTTGGCGGCAGCTCCATATCGTACAACGCGATGAAACTTTTTCTCTGATTTTTTTCTCTGCGAAAGCAAATATATGGAGTTGGAGTTGAGGTCGGTGGATGTCCAGGGAGCCCACGAGGCAGGGGCGCGCCCTAGGGGGTTGCCCCCCACCCTCGTGGACAGGGTGTGGGCCCCTTGGTGCCGATTCTTTTGCCAGTATTTTTTATTAATTCTGAAAAGTTGCTCCGCGGATTTTCAGGTCATTCCGAGAACTTTTATTTCTACACAAAAATAACACCATGGTAGTTCTGCTGAAAACAACGTCAGTTCGTGTTAGTTCCATTCAAATCATGCAAGTTAGAGTCTAAAATAAGGGCAAATGTGTTTGGAAAAGTAGATACGATGGAGATGTATCATAAATCACCGAGCAAGCCGCCGCAAGGTCAGGCTTCTCATTTAACAGGTCCAGCGCATCCTGATGTGCTTGTTCATTATCAGCTTCAACATAAGCCGCCACACAGGGTGAGTCGTGACGGATGTTACTAGTGAGAACCGCCTCTGCTACGTATACCATGAAGAAATTTGTGTAACCCGTAGATCTGTTGGGGGTAGTATTTATACTCCATATCACTGAAGGTAACTCCTCCACCAACAACTCGGCATCCTTTGCAAAGGAACCATAAGCCGGGGCATGATGCCTCTCAAAATTTCTTGAGTGGCTCTTTCAGCTTGACCATTGGATTGGGGGTGAGCTACTGATGACACATCAAGTCGAATATTCTCACGTTGACAAAACTCTTTCATAGCAGCCTTGGACAAGTTAGTGCCATTATCAGTTATGATGCCCTGGGGAAAGCCAAAGTGAAAAATCACCCTTTTAATGAATTGAACCATTGTTGTCGCGTCACACTTACTGACCGGCTCTGCTTCAACCCACTTTGTAAATTTGTTAACAGCCACCTAGAGGTGGGTCTTTTTATCCTTGGACGTTTTAAAAGGCCCAACCATATCGAGCCCCCAGACTGCAAACGACCAAATAATTGGAATCATCCTCAATTCTTGACCCGACATGTGAGCTCGCTGTGAAAATTTCTGACAATCATCACATTTACTGACCAAATCCTCCGCATCAGCATGGGCCGTTAGCCAATAAAATCCATCACAAAAGGCTTTGCCCACAAGGGACTTTGAACCGGCATGATGAGAGATGCAACGCTGAAACGCCCAGTGACACTGCGATGGTGTGACTCGCCATTGGCAATTGTCATTGACTTAGACCGCCGGGTTATCTACCTGGCCAAAGTTTCATCCTCAGGTAACTCTCCCCGGGTCATATAAGACAAATATGGTACTGTCCAATCTAGAATAGCATGAAGAGCCGCCACCAATTGTGCCTCCGGGTCAGGAACAACCAGATCTTCCTCTGTAGGCAATTTGACAGAAGGGTTATGAGAATATCCAAGAAAGTGCTAGGTGGCACCGGCTTACGTTGAGACCCCAACTGGCTTAAGGCATCAGTTGCCTCGTTTTTCCTACGATCGATGTGTTCCACTTGATAACCCTTGAAGTGACCAGCAATAGCATCAACTTCGTGGCGATAAGCCACAATGAGTGGATCCTTAGAATCCCATGTGCCTGAGACTTGTTGAGCCACCAAGTTTGAGTCGCAAAAACATCTCACCCGGCTTAAATTCATCTCCTTAGCCATCCGAAGACCATGGAGCAAGGCTTCGTACTCAGCTGCATTGTTATTACAAGGAAACATCAACCTTAGAATGTAAAAAAACTTTTCACCTCGAGGGGAAGCTAAGACAACTCCAGCCCCCGAACCCTCCAATTACCTGGACCCATCAAAGTGAATAGTCCAATATGTGTTATCTGGCTTCTCTTCAGGCATCTGCAGCTCTGTCCAGTCGTTGATGAAATCCACCCATGCTTGAGACTTGATGGCAGTGCGAGGCATATACTTCAAATCATGAGGCCCAAGCTCAACGGCCCACTTGGCTACCCGCCCTATGGCTTCTCTGTTTTGAATAATATCCCCTAAGGGAGTAGAACTGACCACGGTGATGGGATGACCTAGAAAATATTGTTTAAGCTTCCGGCTAGCCATGAACACCCAATAAACGAGCTTCTGCCAGTGTGGATACCTCTGCTTGGACACAATAAGCACCTCACTGATGTAGTAAACCGGCCGTTGAACCGAATATTCCTTTCCAGCCTCCTTCCATTCCACCATAATGGCTACACTGACGGCCCGGGTGTTAGCGGCCACATATAACAATAATGGCTCCTTATCAATGGGAGCAGCGAGGACTGGCGGCTCAGCTAGCTGCCTCTTCAAGTCTTCAAACGCGTCGTTAGCAGCATCACTCCAGACGAAGTTATCTGTTTTCTTCATCATCTGATACAGTGGTATGGCCTTCTCACCCAACCGGCTTATGAACTGGCTTAAGGCAACAATATGACCCGCCAGACGCTGAACATCATTGATACACGCCGACTTTGCCAGGGAGGTAATGGCCTTGATCTTCTCCGGGTTAGCCTCAATGCCTCTGATAGAAACCAGAAAACCCAAAAGCTTGCCTGCTGGCACACCAAAAACGCACTTGGTCATGTTAAGCATCATCTTATAGACCCGGAGATTATCGAATGTTTATTTCAAATCATCTATCAAAGTTTCCTTCTCTCTGGATTTCACCATAATATAGTCCACATAAGCATGAACATTGCGCCCAATCTGACTGTGAAGACAATTCTGCACACATCGCTGATAAGTTGCCTGGGCACTCTTGAGCCCGAAAGGCATAGACACATAGCAGAAGGCTCCAAAGGGAGTGATGAAAGCTATCTTCTCCTGGTCCTTAACTGCCATCTTGATCTGATGATAACCAGAATAAGTATCCAAAAAACTCAAACACTCACAACCCGCCGTAGCATCAATGATTTGATCAATACGAGGGAGAGCAAAAGGATCAGCCAGACAAGCCTTGTTTAAGTCCATGTAGTCCACACACATACACCAAGTGTCGTTCTTCTTAAGCACTAGCACCGGATTAACCAACCACTCTGGATGAAAAACGTCAACAATGAATCCAGCCGACAAGAGTCGGGCCACTTCTTTGCCAATGGCCTTACACCTCTCCTAATTGAAGCGACGAAGTAATTGCTTGACCGACTTAAATTTCAGATCAATATTGAGAGTGTGCTCAGCGAGTTCCCTCGGTACACCCGGCATGTCAGAAGGTTTCCATGCAAATATGTCCTGGTTCTCACAGATGAACTCGACGAGCGCACCTTCCTATTTAGGATCCAAGTTAGCACTAATACTGAACTGCTTAGATGAGTCACCAGGAACAAAGTCAACCATCTTAGTGTCATCGGCTGACTTAAACTTTAGCACCGGATCATGCTCTGTAGTTGGCTTTTTCAAAGACGTCATGTCCGCCGGATCAACATTGTCTTTGTAAAACTTCAACTCCTCCATTGCACATACAGACTCAGCATAAGCAGCATCACCTTCTTCACACTCCAAAGCTATTTTCCTGCTTCCATGCACCGTGATGGTTCCCTTATAACCTGGCATCTTGAGCTGCAGGTAAACATAACAAGGTTGTGACATGAACTTAGAATAAGTCGGCCGTCCAAACAGAGCGTGATATGGGCTTCTGATCTTGACCACTTCAAAGGTTAACTTCTCGGCCCTGGAATCATGCTCATCACCAAAGGCCAGCTCCAGCTCAATCTTGCCTACAGGGTATGCCGACTTACCAGGCACCTCTCCACGGAAAATAGTATTAGACTGCTTAAGATTTTTATCGGTTAACCCCATGCAACGGAAGCTTTCATAATAAATGATATTAATGATTCTTCCCCCATCCATGAGTACTTTAGTGAACTTATATCCACCAACTTGAGGTGCCACCACCAAAGCCAAGTGACCCGGGTTATCGACCCGGGGCGGGTGATCCGCTCGACTCCACATAATGGGATGCTCAGACCATCACAAGTAATGGGGAACTGCCGGCTCAACGGCGTTCACAGCCCGCTTGTGGAGCTTCTGGTACCGCTTGCATAAACTTGTGGTGAAAACATGATACTGCCCACTATTCAACTGCTTTGGATTACTTTGATATCCAGACTGCTGCTGCTGCTGACTCCCTTGGCCAGATTGTTGATTATAACCGCCCTGACTACCTTGATTATAACCACCCTGATTACTTTGGTGGCCCTGGAAGCTAGAATTAGAACCGCCACCTCCATAACCCGGGCCATGAGAACTGCCGCCGCCTGAGCCGCCACCCGGCCCATGATTGCTATGAAACGAGTTAGAATTTTTGAAAGCCCTCATAATGGAACAATCTTTCCAAAGGTGAGTAGTTGGTTTCTCCTACGTGCCATGCTTTGGACACGGCTCGTTCAGCAACTTCTCAAGAGTAGGACCTGATCCACCGGTCCGAGGAGGCGGCCTTCCCTTACGATGCTAATTATTGCTTTGTGCATTGGTGTTAGCCACAAACTCTGAATTACCATCAGCCTTACGTTTACCGTTGCCCCGCTGATTCGCCGGGTTATGCTGCTGACCCTTGCCATTGCCATTCTTCTTTCCCTTTCCCGGCTTGTCATCATCAGACTCGGGGTCCTTGGTACTATCAGAGTCGGCATATTTTATTAGAGCCGCCATCAGCTGCCCCATATCATTACAATCGCGCTTAAGCTGCCCCAGCTTCTGCTTAAGAGGCAAAAAATGGCGATTTTTCTCCAACATTAAGACTGCAGAGCTGGCATTCATGTTATCGGATGAATGTATGATAGCTTTGACCCGGCACACCCAATTGGTCGTTGATTCACCCTCCTCTTGGGCACAAGTAGCCAAGTCCACAATCGACATGCGCTGTTTCCATGTGTCTTTAAAGTTCTGAATAAACCGGGCTTTTAGCTCAGCCCATGACCCGATGGAATTAGCCGGGAGCCCTTTTAACCAAGTACGGGTCGTTCCATCCAGCATCATGGTGAAGTACTTTGCACACGCGACATCACTGACCTCCAATAGTTCCATGGCCATCTCATAACTTTCAATCCATGGCTCAGGGGGTAAGTCGGCTGTGTAATTAGGCACCTTATGAGGTCCTTTGAAATCCTTGGGCAAACGCTCATTACACAGAGCTGGCACCAAACTGGGTACACCTATAGATCTAGAGGTCACACCTGCCTCTACCGAAGCCGTGGATAAACCGGAAGCGCCTGGCGAGCCACCCGCTGAGCCGCCGACTCAGCCTCTTGATGCACTCTGTCCTAATCGACCAAATTATGAGCTCTATCATGTGCCGGGTCATGCCCACGTGGCTGGTCACAGCGCTGGGCATTGCTTCAAACGGCTGGTGAGTCCATGTGCCTTCTATAACTCCAACTTGGACGAGGGGTCGAGTGAATCCTATCTCGACTGTAAGAATATGCCTCTTGCTGCGCCAATGCTGTCTGAAGAAGCTCTCTAGCCTTTCGTGTTTCAACCGCTGCTTGAGAGTTGCCATCCACCGGGATAGCCGCCAATCGTGCCATCGCAGCAATCATGTTTCCCAAGGGATTGGAATAATGACCCGGTGGCGTTGGGACATGTTGAGGAGGAGCACTGTTCACACGAGGGGGTTCCATCATGCGTGGCTAAACCAGGGTTCCAACTCTAGGTGTTGTAGCCCGGTTTATCTCCGGTGGGTTACTAGTCCCCACTCCAGGCGTGCGAAAGAGGTTCTCGCCTCGTAAACCGGAGGTAGACAAGACTTGTGCCTCCTCTTCATGATTTCATTTGAAGCGTTTTGATCCATCGTAAGCCGTAAAGCCTCTGACTGAATCCGCTAGGCTTGAGCATCCAGGGCAGCCTGTTCCGCGGCCATCTTGACGTCCTCTGCCGCCAGGTTCTCCTTGGCTTGGCGCTATCTCATCATGCAACTTTGCAATTTCCGCGCTATGTTGAGCTTCATTTGCCGGGTTAACTTCTGTTGTTAACAAGGTTGTGAGTCTATCCAGTAACTCTATCAACACCTGAGCTGGTGGGCACACATGACCTCCTGCCCCGGTTGTCGTCTCTGCTGCTGACCCGGAAGTCATCGCTGCCGCGGTTGAAGAATTTTGCCATGCTGCATACCAGCCATAAAGATCCTGAATATATTTGGCGGCTCGTAGGGGTCCGGAATATTGTCACCATCGGAATAGCCCCCAAGCCTGCCATCTTGCAGTTGATACAACGAAGTAGTCTCTCCAGTGGACGACTCACCATCAGAGTAGATGGCCTCCTCACCGCCATACATAGATCCTTCATCAAATTCTGCTCCATGGATGCATCCCACGAAGGCACGTTTCACAATGGGCTGAGCTCGGGCGGGTCTCGCACGCTGAGTCGTCTCGATGATGTCGGTGCAGATGTCCAGCTCAGGGCCCGGCTCGCCGATCTTGCCGATGAAGACGTGGATTCCACCGAAGGGGATCCAGTACCCATACTCAACTGAGCCAGCCTCGGGGCCCCAGGCTGCATCATCGATGTAGAGCTTGCGGCGATGACTCTTGGTCATCCGGCCCACAACATATCCCTTGAGCCCTTCGAAGCTACCCTTTAAGAACTCGAAACCACCATTCGCTGGCCCCAGGGTGGGCGCCAACTGTCATGGAATAGTCATGGCAGATGTCCTAGTGAAAGGACTTAGTCGTGGAGCCATCGCAACTTGGTTAGCTTAAAGGGGTTAAATGGGACAAAGGACACAGGAGTTTATACTCGTTTGTCCCCTTGCGGTGAAGGTAAATGCCTAATCCAATTTGAGGTGGTATTGCTTATGTCTCGATTACCAGGGAGCAAATTCGCTTGACCTAGCTTTCGATCTATTGTTTCTTGCCCTGAAGCGCCTCCGGGTCGTCCCTTTATATACACAGGTTGACACCCAGCGGCTCTCGGAGTCCCGGCCGGCTCATAGACAACGTGTCTAGCTCGGTGACTACCTATACATGCCTTACAATACAAGTCTTACACATAAGGTGGTTTATTTCTACGGGCCTTAACTCGCCCTTGGGCCTTGGGCCCTTATCTTGAACCGCCATCTTCAATATCCTCATGGGCTTCATATGATGAATCGCCATAGATATAACCCGACCCCTCCTGTGCGGGTCATACCTAATAGTTATATCCCCAACATGGGGGTTCTTTTTTTGTTGTTTGTTTTCCTTTTTACCTTTTCTAATTTTCTTTTTATTTTCATTTTTTATTTTCGTTTTATAAAATATAGAGTTATAACCTAAATTAGTATCAATAATTAGGCCACTGCCATATTTAGCTTGGACCCAAAATAAAATAGTTTAGTATTTATTTTTAATTTTAAAAGCAATGAAAATATTGTTTAGGCCATTGTTTTAATTACTGTAGGGCATTTAAACAGTTTGCAAAAATGTTGGTTCACCACCAATATTAACAAATGATATTTTCCACATGATGAACATTTTATTTTTGACATATGAAAACTTTAATAGTTTGACTTGATTTTAAAATTGAATTTGAACGAGTTCGAATCAACGCGAGTTTACCAATAGTAATCGTGGTGACGTGGCATCATTAGTTTAGGGTCACTATAGCTTAATTATATGGGTGTCACACTCTTTCTTTCACCAAGGGGAAATAAAACCATCTCATGACATATATAAGAGTATGTGAAATGCTAAATGCACACGGTTAGTCCCTAAACATGTTGTCATCAATCACCATAACCATTAGAGAGAGACATGCCCTAACAGAAGGCTTGTCCACGACCCTTGTAGATGATGTTCTCCATGAAATCGTCAAAGTAGGCCATGTCATATTGTGTCGGGTTGGGTGTTCCATCGAAAAGCTTGCGGGCACTCCTACCTCTTGAGCTTATGTTGGTTTTCCCTTGAAGAGGAAAGGGTGATGCAGCAAAGTAGCATAAGTATTTCCCTCAATTTTGAGAACCAAGGTATAAATCCAGTAGGAGACAACGCACAAGTCACCGAATACTTGCACAAACAATCAACAACTTGCACCCAACGCGATAAAGGGGTTGTCAATCCCTTCATAGTCACTTGCAAAAGTGAGATCTGATAGAGATAGATAAACGCTAAAGTAAATATTTTTGGTATTTTTGGTTTATAGATTGGAAAGTAAAGATTGCAATTAAAAGGAACAGCGACAGAAATTGGAAAGTTGACGGGAAACTAATAGATTCAATATAATGGAAAAGACACCCCGGGGGCCATAGGTTTCACTAGTGGCTTCTCTCAAGATAGAAAATATTAAGGTGGGTGAACAAATTACTGCCGAGCAATTGATAGAATAGTGCATAGTTATGATGATATCTAAGGCAAGGGTCATGAACATAGGCGTCACGTCCATGTCAAGTAGACCGAAACGATTCTGCATCTACTACTATTACTCCACACATCGACCGCTATCCAGCATGCATCTAGAGTATTAAGTTCCTAAAGAATGGAGTAACGCATTAAGTAAGATGACATGATGTAGAGGAATTAACTCAAGAAATACGATGAAAACCCCATCTTTTTATCCTCGATGGCAACAATACAATACGTACCTTGCTGCCCCTACTGTAACTAGAAAAGGACACTGCAAGATTGAACCCGGAGCTAAGCACTTCTCCCTTTGCAAGAAAGATCAATCTAGTAGGCCAAACTAAACCGATAATTTGAAGAGACTTGCAAAGATATCAAATCATGCATATAAGAATTCAGAAAAGAACCAAATAATATTCATAGATAATCTGGTCATAAATCCACAATCCATCGGATCTTGGCAAACACACCGCAAAAGAATATTACATCGAATAGATCTCCAAGAACATCGAGGAGACATGGTATTGAGAATCAAAGAGAGAGAAGAAGCCATCTAGCTAATAACTATGGACCCGAAGGTCTTTGGTGAACTACTCACGCTTCATTGGAGAGGTAACGGTGTTGATGTAGAAGCCCTCCGTGATCGAATCCCCCTCCGGTAGGACGCCAGAAAAGGTCCCTAGATGGGATCTCACGGGTATAGAAGGTTGCGGCGCTAGAAAAGTGGTTTCGTGGCTCCCTGGATGTTTTCAGGGTATAAGAATATATATATATAGGCGAAGGAACTAGGTCAGGGGAGCTACGAGGGGTCCACGAGATAGGGGCGCGCCCTACCCCCTGGGCGCACCCTCCTTCCTAGTGGCTGCCTCGTTGTGTCTCCGACTTCATCTCCAAGTCTTCTGGTTTCCTTTCGGTCCCAAAAAGAACATAAAATGGCATATAAATGCCTATTAAACATCCAAAACAGATAATATAATAGCATGGAACAATCAAAAAATATAGATACGTTGGAGACGTATGAAGCATCCCCAAGCTTAATTCCTTCTCGTCCTCGAGTAGATAAATGATAAAAACAGAATTTTTGATGTGGAATGCTACCTAACATATTTATCCATGTGATTTTCTTTTCTGTGGCATGAATGTTCAGATCTGAAAGATTCAAAACAAAAGTTTAATATTGACATAAAACAATAATACTTCAAGCATACTAACAAAGCAATCATGTATTCTCAAAATAACATGGCCAAAGAAAGCTATCCCTACAAAATCATATAGTCTGGCTATGCTCTATCTTCATCACAATAAATATTTAAATCATGCACAACCCCGGTTTAAGCCAAGCAATTGTTTCATACGTTAGTATTTTCAAAGTTTTTCAACTTTGACGCAATACATGAGTGTGAGCCATGGACATAGCACTATAGGTGGAATAGAATGGTGGTTGTGGAGAAGACAAAATGAGAAGATAGTCTCACATCAACTAGGCGTATCAATGGGCTATGGAGATGCCCATCAATAGATATCAATGTGAGTGAGTAGGGATTGCCATGCAACGGATGCACTAGAGGTATAAGTGTATGAAAGCTGAAAAAGAAACTAAGTGGGTGTGCATCCAACTCGCTTGCTCATGAAGACCTAGGGCATTTTGAAGAAGCCCATCATTCGAATATACAAGCCAAGTTCTATAATGAAAAATTCCCACTAGTATATGAAAGTGACAACATAGGAGACTCTCTATCATGAAGATCATGGTGCTACTTTGAAGCACAAGTGTGGTAGAAGGATAGTAACATTGTCTCTTCTCTCTTTTCCTCTCATTTTTTGGGCCTTCTCTCCCCTTTTTTATGGCCTCCTTTTTTCTTTTTGTTTCTTTCTTTTTTCTTTTTATTTTTCGTCCGGAGTCTCATCCCTACTTGTGGGGGAATCATAGTCTCCATCATCCTTTCCTCACATGGGACAATGCTCTAATAATGAAGATCATCACACTTATATTTACTTACAACTCAATGCTTAGAACAAGATATGACTCTATGTGAATGCCTCCAACAGTGTACTAGTATGTGCAATGATTCAAGAGTGACATGTATGAAAAAATTATGAACGGTGGCTTTGCCACAAATACGATGTCAACTACATGATCATGCAGAGCAATATGACAATGATGGTGCGTGTCATAATAAATGGAACGGTGGAAAGTTGCGTGGCAATATATCTCGGAATGGCTACGGAAATGCCATAATAGGTAGGTATGGTGGCTGTTTTGAGGAAGGTATATGGTGGGTGTATGGTACCAGAGAAAGTTGCGCGGCATAAGAGAGGCTAGCAATGATGGAAGGTTGAGAGTGCGTATAATCCAAGGACTCAACATTAGTCATAAAGAACTCACATACTTATTGCAAAAATCTACAAGTCATGAAAACAAATTACTACATGTATGCTCTTAGGGGAAGGGTTGGTAGGAGTTAACCATCACGCTATCCCGACCTCCACTTATAAGGAAGAGAATAAATAAATGAATCATGCTACAACTTCATCACATAACGGTTCACCATACGTGCATGCTACAGGAATCACAAACTTTAACACAAGTATCTCTCAAATTTACAATTACTCCACTAGCATGACACTAATATCACCATCGTCATATCTCAAAACAATCATAAAGAATCAAACTTCTCATAGTATTCAATGCACTTCATATGAAAGTTTTTATTATATCGATCTTGGATGCACATCATATTAGGACTAGTTTTAAAACCCAAGCAAATTACCATGATGTTCTAAATGACTCTCAAAATTATATAAGTGAAGCATGAGAGTTCAACAATTTCTATAAAATAAAGCCACCGCCGTGCTCTAAAAAGATATAAGTGAAGCACTAGAGCAATATTGCCTTGCTCAAAAAAATATAAGTGAAGCACATAGAGTATTCTAATAAATCACGATTCATGCGTGCCTCTCCCAAAAGGTGTGTACAGCAAGTATGACTGTCGTAAACTAAAAAGCAAAGAATCAAATCATACAAGACGCTCCAAGCAAAACACATATCATGTGGTGAAGAGAAATATAGCCTCAAGTAAAGTTACCAATAAACGAAGACGAAAGAGGGGATGCCTTCCGGGGCATCCCCAAGATTAGGATGTTAGTTGTACTTGAATATTACCTTGGGGTGCCTTGGTAGTCCCCAAGCTTAGGCTCTTGACACACCTTATACCATAGTCCATCAAATCCTCACCCAAAACTTGAAAACTTCACAACACAAAACTCGACAGAAAAAATCTCATGAGCTCCGTTAGTATAAGAAAATAAATGACCACTTTAAGGTACTGTTGCAAAGTAATTATTTATTTATATTGGTGTAATA